>NC_132883.1:15830096-16074172 GCF_030463535.1 Salminus brasiliensis
AAAAGCAGTATTGAATCAGGGGGCCTCTATTGCTTCTCAAAAAACCTTGCTTACGTCTGGTCACTTCATCTGTCTTGAGTGTCAGGATTATATCTGGAGAAAGCCAAGCCACAGAAAACAGTGTAGACACACTCAAGAAGTATTTAAACCAGATACAAATCCAATAACTCCAACTACTTCATCCACTTCAGGTGTTTGAGCCTCATTTTCTAGCAGTGTAAACACATCAGTCTCACCAAGACACATTCAGCAAACAAAACAGGGAAACAAAACAGTGGCTCAAATCTTATAAAATTATAATACTAGTCACATGATGTGACCAGGTGTAAACAGGTTCAGAAGACTCCAGGCTGTGGAAATAACAGGCTGAATAATTGAAAATATGTTAATTTTTTTTTTACATCATCAGAATCAGAATCAGAATCTCTTTATTTCACCAAGTATGTTACCCATACAAGGAATTTGTCTTGGTGAGAGCAACACGCATGACAAGTAACAAAGAAACACAGAACACAGTCTTAAACTAAAGGAAAATGACACTAAGCAATAAATAGGGTAGGGGATAAATTAAAAAAAAGTAGAAAGTACTAAAGGTAATAAAGGTAATAAAGAGCTGAAAAATATATTTACAGAAAAGAAAAGGACATTCAAAACAAGGAATTCAAAACTGACTTTTTGTAGCTTAGTTTCAATGTGGTCACTATAAAAACAACAACATGGATGTTTAAATACTGTAGGTATTATTACAAGAAAATGTAAAAAATGTAGTTTTTTTCACAAATGTATGTATTTCCAGATATTTATATTCACCCTTTCATGATGAAATCAAAAACGCTGCTGTGCAATTGATGTGACATAAATAAATGGGTGCAGTGCAATACATAAAACAATGCATAATAACTGAATAATGTTCACAACAACCATCAGAATGGGGGAAACTGCCGATCTCCTGGTGATTTCAGTTTCTAGAGTTTACTCAGAATGGTGCAAAAAATATCTTGTTGATGAAAGAGGTCAACAAAGAATGGCCAGACAGGTTCGAGCTAACAGAAAGGCTACTCTCAGTTACTCTGATGACTTCTCTATACAACTGTGATGAGCATCCAACCTTGAGTCGGATGGGCAACGACAGCAGAAGATCACATTGGGTTCCACTTCTGTCAGCCAAGAACTAAAGAATTTGGCACGAACAGCATTAATCCATGGACGCAACCTGCCTTGTGTCAACAGTCCAGGGTGGTGGAGGTGGTGTAATGGTATGGGGTTTATGTGTTCTTGGCACACATTGGGCCGGTTAACACCAATCATCGCCTGTTGGTAATACGCAGTGCAGAACGCCACAAAGCAAAAGTCTGAAACTGATTTCATAAACATGACAAAGAGTTCTTATGTCTCAGTGTTCTTATGTGGCCTTTCCAGTCACCAGATCTGAATCCAAGAGAAGACCTTTGGGTCATACATATGTATACATACGTATGTGTGTGTGTGTGTGTGTACATTTGATCATTTTTTGGTCACATATTCGTTCAGTTTTCCAGAATATGGGCCTTTAAGATCAATCTGAACCACCAAAGGGTGTAAATGACTGGCAATCATTCATTCTCTTCACACATGTCAGCAGCAGAAGAGCGAATCAAATGACAGCCGTTACAAATCCGCGTCTAAAACTGGGCACATCATCCATTTGACAGCATCATTCGAGTAAGCAAGCGAGAGAAGGCCACCCATCAAGCTGTCTTTGTTGAAAGACACACCTATATGCACTTTAGTTACACTACAACTCACATGCTTTTGTCTGCTAATGAGTTCCTCCTGACGTGCTCGTGCCGTGCAGCAGCAAATCTGCATATTAGTCCCTGTAATCCCCGGATTTTCTGCTGAAGCCAATGCCTGATCAAGCGTCAGCTGAATGTGAGGGTCATTTGATTTCAAAAGGGAATTCAGCAGGGGTACAGCAGCTCCAGGAGAGACCTTAGTCTGACAGACTGGTGCTAACCCAGACAGAAACCTAAGTAATAAGTGCATTATATACATTATTTTTGTACAGTAAGGGTTTATTTCTTTCACACCTGCCATGAAACAAACGGTGCCATCTCTATCTGATGGTAGTATGATGCTGTATTTCAAAACCAACTGTGGCAAGAGCTACCTGTAGGTCACGTGAGGACATTTTCGGGTTGTTGGGGACTTCTTAGGCATCTTGTGGCTAAGGGCCACAAGTTGCTAGGGCAGTCTGACCTGGCTGTCTTGGTAGTTGACACCACTCACTTCAACAATCAAGAGCATAGCTAGCTAAATGTGTGAGAATCCGAAGAAATAAGACTAATTTGAGTATGGTGATAAATGTTGGGGTTGTTTGACAAGTGCTCAAAAGACAAAGGTTTCTCCAGATGTATGTGTTCATTTCATTGACCTGCATCTGTAAATATTGTTCAAATGAAGATCAGATGTCCTTAGCAATAGTTTTTGTTTTCTAAATGCCTACAAATATTCTCACACAATGTACACAGACACCTGATGTCATTACCTTGAACAGTATAACCTGCTAAGACTATCACTATGATTTTACTTACCAAACACCTCATACTTAGTAGGCAGGGTTGTACTACTGTTTGCTTGCAGTGAAAGCTCACAGCACAGCCTAGCTCCCACTGGCACTCTTTAAAAAAAGCTCTATGAAGAAACAGGCAGTGCATTATATACAGTGCCCTCCATAATTATTGGCACCCCTGGTTAAGATGTGTTCTTTAGCTTCTAATAAATTGAGTTTTTTTCTAAATAATATAGGACCACGATGGTATAAAGGTTGGATTTTATATTATTTTTATAATAATATATTTATATTATTATATTATTTAGAAAAAAACTCAATTTATTAGAAGCTAAAGAACACATCTTAACCAGGGGTGCCAATAATTATGGAGGGCACTGTATATATATATATATATATATATATATATATATATATATATATATATATATATAGTTAGATGAAAAAAATGTTAATAAATAATGAAAAAAAACAAAAACAATTCTAAAAAAACAGATACAGTTATGCGAGGTGGCATTGGTGGTCAAAAACCATAAATATATGACGTAATATTCATACTCTGTGCTCTGTTAGGCTGAGCACTGTCTACGGAGCAGAGCTGATAGATATGTAGTGCCCTCTAGTGGTGCACTATGGCATGGCCGTTTTTTTTCCCCTGATGGAATGACATCACATATTGGGAGGAAGACAGGTAGGCCCGCCTAATCTTAGGTATTTTAATATTAGGTATAGGAGGAACATTTATTAGTATTTAAATAAATATGTTGTTTATTTATTAATAGAGGTAGATATCCAGAAAGACTGGGTGAGTTCAGTGCCGTGATCGTTCTCCCTCGTTTCCACTTTTACTGGATCTGACACAAAAGTGCATTCAGCTTTCTTTTGTTGATCTCTTGTGACTGATCTCTCTCTCTCTCTCTCTCTCTCTCTCTCTCTCTCTCTCTCTCTCGGTCTCTATCTCTGTCATGGAGCCAGCGTTGCCTTTGACTAAAACTAAGCTGAGATGATTTTTTGTGACGTTTAAATTCAAAAAGGAGGGAGATTTAACATCCTAAATTTTTTAAACCCATGACTCACTCTGTGATCCTCTACCTACTAATCTTTAAAGTGTGTGAACCGCTAATACCACTGTTGGATTGGTATCATAAAAACTGAATTGGCCAAAAAGAAAAACAGTGACTGTAGTGACTGTTATGGGCCATCTGTGCAATTTTACTATGTTAACCCTTAAAACATCCATGGTCCGCTAGTAGGCCAAAAGTGTTATTACAAACTTTCATTACCAAAGAATAGCCCCCAGTTTATACAGAAGCCCCTGTAGTTACTGAGTAATGCACCTTAGTGTGTAATACACCTTTCTGCATTAAGGAGTTAATTATACAGTTGTGAGGTCATGTAAAGAGGACTTCAGGAAGTGTCTTCCACAGTCAATCTACAGTGGTTTAATGTCAAATGGTTTGCTGTAGTGAAACTCAGATTTCTTTACAGAATTGATGTCAAGTCAAGCCAAGAGGCTTTTATTGTCATTCCATCTGAGTACAAGTACACAGTGGAGTGAAATTACGTTCCTCCAGGACCATGGACAAGGACTATGGTGTAACATGGAACAGAAACAATACAGTATCAAGTGCAAACATAAATGTGCAAACATGGAATCAGAACAATACAATAAATACATGTTTATACGAAACAGAGTAATCTCTTTATCATTCTACAGGTGTTTAAATTTTTATTTTAAAAAATACTTTTTTTTTTTGTTTTGTTTTACACAGAGATTTTGGGCTCATTCAAAGAAATTACACTGGGTCCCACAACTCAACTAATACATTTTTTAGGGCCCCTGTCAGTCACAGGTCCTTAGAATCGTCCTGCCCACCTCCCCATATGGCACTTGTGGCATATGGCACCCTGCTACCCCATTGATTGCGACTTGTGGGTTTGTCAACACAGTATATCATGTAACAAAGTAGTTGTGCGGTCCCCACTTCCAGGCAGTTGCTAGGTGGTTGCTATGTGTTCTTTAGGGTGAAAATGTTGTTGATAGTTGGATGGTATGCTATGGGGTTGCTATAGTGTTGAAAGGTGGTTGCTAAATGGATGCTATAGTGATTCTAGGGTGTTGCTAAGTGATTGCTTTGATGTTGCTAGGTGGTTACTATAGTATTACTACGTTGGTGCTAAGCAGTTGCTATGATATCCAAGGTGGTTGCTATGATGTTGCAAAGTGGTTTCCAGGTGGTTGTGCTGGTGTTGTTGGAAGGTCCCTATCTCAGGTGGTTGTTAAGGTATTGCTAAATGGATGGTATAGTGCTGCAAAGTGATTGGTAAGGTATTTAATTTGGCTACTTTGCTGTTGCTGGGTGGTTGCTAAGCAGTTGCCGTGGTATATGGTATTGCTAAATGGATGTTATAGTGCTGCAATGTGATTGGTTAGGTATTTAATTAGGTTGCTATGGTGTTGCTGGGTGGTTGCTAAGCAGGTGCCATGATATAGTGTTTCCAGTGGTTGCTTAGGGGTTGCAAAGTGGTTGCTGTGGTAGTCCATGTGGTTTCACTACATTGGTGCTAAGCAATTGCTATGATATCCAAGGTGGTTGCTATGGTGTTGCTGGTGCAAAGTGGTTTCCGGGTGGTTGTGCTGGTGTTGCTAGAAGGTCCCTATCTCAGGTGGTTGTTATGGTATTGCAAAATGGATGCTATAGTTCTGCAATGTGATTGGTAAGGTATGTTATTTGGCTGCTATGCTGTTGCTGGGTGGTTGCTAAGCATTTGCCGTGGTATAGTGTTTCCAGTGGTTGCTTAGGGATTGCAAAGTGGTTGCTGTGGTAGTCCATGTGGTTTTACTAGATTGGTGCTAAGCAGTTGCTATGATATCCAAGGTGGTTGCTATGGTGTTGCTGGTGCAAAGTGGTTTCCGGGTGGTTGTGCTGGTGTTGCTAGAAGGTCCCTATCTCAGGTGGTTGTTATGGTATTGCGAAATGGATGCTATAGTGCTGCAAAGGTATTTTGGTAAGGTATTTAATTTGGCTGCTATGCTGTTGCTGGGTAGTTGCTAAGCAGTTGACGTGGTATAGTGTTTCCAGTGGTTGCTTAGGGATTGCAAAGTGGTTGCTGTGGTTGGCCATGTGCTTGGTTGGGCTTTTGAATCATTGTGACATAAGAAGGGTGCACTAATGTTTGCACCCATTCATTTACAAAAAAGGGAGGGGTGGCAGTTTTTCCTAGAAGGGTGTTTTTTTTTTAACAAGGGCGTTCCCTTGCCTCCCCCCTGATACTGAGCCCATAATGTTATCATATGTGTAGTATGTTCTTAAGCTTATCAGTCACCCATTCACTCTTTTTTGACTGCCACACACACACACACACACACACACGCTGCCATTCTCTGACACAGAGCTGTCATCATTGTAATAAAGTGGCTATACCTCTCTTTTAATGTCCCAGTCATCGTTTGATAAATGATGCTTGCTGGGAGATTGTATGAACTGAAGCTGTGTTTTAAGAGTCACACACAGATAAAGCACTGCAATGGCTGCTAGCTTCCTCTGCACTTTACAGTCCCTAAATGGACCTATAAATAGTGGCCAACCCTTTCGGTCCATTGGCACTGCGTCTCCAGGGTGTGTGTCGTTTAATAGTGCATCGGGTTTGCTGAAAATGATTCAGCCTCCGACGATATGTTGCTTGTCCCATGCCCCTTGATGCTGTATCCAGGATACCCCTCAGTTTCCTTGACAACGGGATGGCGCGCATGGATGGAAGCGTGCGCAGCGGCTATTGATGCTCCACGTCGTCCTTTTCCAAACGACTCTGGGAACGTAGCGTATTTTCATCACCCCGCGCTGCAGTGCTGTTCCCACGCTTCTCCTGACGGGTTTTTAAGCGCATCAGGTGTGCAGAAACCATCCTGTGATTGTGAAAGTGAGGCGAGGTGAAGCTGTGTGTGTGTGTGTGTGTGTACTCGAGTGTTTCTGTAGCACTACAGCAGCACGTCATCGTTAGCCGTGAAGAGCCGGGCGCGTTTGCTGATGTCAGCTGAACTGGAGCCACTGGGGCAATAGAACAGTGCTGCAGCGAAGGAAGACTAGCGATGTGCCACCAGCCCACGCTTTATCGACCCCATTAATAATGAATGCTGGACTTAAGGGACTACAGCTTAAGCCCAATATTTACATTCTATTACTGTCTAAGCGCATAGGCTAAGCCTGGGTATAGGGTACACTGAGGAAACACAGAAATCACTGATTCTTAAATATAAATAATTAACTGGAAATCTCCTGTTAGTCATGCGATAACCGATACACAGCACATTAAATGGCACTTACACATAGGGAACAATAGCGTACATTTTAAGTAACATAAAATGATACTACGACTACTTCTATATAATAATAATAATAATAATAATAAAATATAGGGGTCTTAAAATATATATACATATATATATATATTAGTAGAATATATATATACATTTATACATTAGTAGTATCCTTTGTATTTGTCATTTAAAAATATTTGAATATGTATTTAACATACGTTTTATAGGCTCGAGTAATGTATTTAATAACATAATCACGGGACATATTTAGCCTGCATTTAATTATAACGTGTAAAAGCGTTAACGTTTAACACCAAAATTAATTGTATCTGTTATTTTCTATTTTTGTTATTTTTTTTATTTTTTTAGTCCTTTAGTGTCTATGACAACGGAACTAGCAGTAAAGGTTACTAGCCTAACCTAATCTAAACCGACATGCAGGCTCGAGCTCTCTGACTGAAGCCCTTTAGCTGAGGACTCATGGCGAGTTCATGCGCTCTCTCTCTCTCTCTCTCTCTCGCGCTCTCTCAGACACTCACTCTCTCTATCTCTCTCCCCCGCAGACACCCGCCGACCAATCCCGTGCCTCAGGGGGCGGTCCTAGCCTGCCGGTGGCCCCGCCCACTCATGCTCGCAGCACCCCGTCCTCCCTCGCTCGCTGCCTCCCTCCCTCCCCTCGTCTTATCATCGCTTCCTTATCTCGGAGCTGGCCTGTGAGTGAGGAGGACAGGGCTGAGGGACTGTAATGCTGAGCGCAACGTGATTGTGGGCTGAGTGCCGTTTCGCTCCGAGCTCTGCAGGCATGGCCGCCTGGCCGCCCTGCCTACTCTCCTCCACCTCCTCCTGCACCTCCTCATCCTCCGGAGCTGTGGGGCTCTAACTCAACCCCCTGTAGCACACCAGCCGCGCCGCTCGGATCACTATTGACAGGATTACAAGGCGTCGAAAGAGGGGGTGGGAGGCTGGAATTATGAAGGTAAATGTCATTTCCACCATGTGAGCGGTCAGCCGCTCGCTTTTGTCCACTTGCTCCTGTCCTGTCTTGTTTCCACTCCCGGTCTGAGCTCGCGCTTGGACGTCGCGTCCGTACGTTACAGGTTCCGAGCCGTTACAGGCTCCTCGTGCTCGGCCACTGATGGCTAAAAGAAATGACACCAGCTCTTGCAGCATTTAGCATCAGCAGTATGTGTGTGTGTGTGTGTGTGTGCGCGCGCGCGAGTGTGTGTGCCTTGTTTTCGCCCCACTGGCTCCCTTTTGCTTTCAGTGGCACAGATTCTCTGTCGTGCTTTGAAACGGGCTCGAGCCACACGCACACATTCACACAGTATGTACAGTGTGTGTGTGTGTGAATGTGTGTGTGTGAGCGAGAAAGAGAACCCAGTGGCGTGTTTTAGTGTTAAACCTACAGCACATGATGTGATGAAGGGGGGAGAACGAGAAACGAGGGGAAAAGGCAGGTCTTCGACAACAATAGCAGCAGGCTGCATGGACAGTGCATGCTGGGACAGTGCCTTAGTGTTCTGCTTCAGCAGCAGGGACTGCATGAGTAGAGTGCTGGTTCAGGTGGTCGTTTGTGGGGTGGTGGGGTTGACAATGAGATTTTGATGAGTGTGTGTGTGTGTGTGTGAGAGAGCAAGACTGCAATTGCATTACAGTGCAAGTTAGCACTTCATTTCTTCTTCATATGTTTCTCTCTCTCTCTCTCTCTCTCTCTCTCTCTATCTATCTTTCTCTCTCTCTCTCTCTATCTCTATCTCGCTTTCCATTGCTTTTCATTGAGGATTGGCTAATTGATAGTCTGATGATGTCAGATGTAAGCTGTACTGTACACTGATTTAAGTATTCATCATCGCAGTCGCTGACTAGCCGCAAGCACTAGCCCATTATCTCCATCTCTCCCCATCTCTCCCTGCCCTGTGCAGCACCCCGATGATCTGCCTCAGTGTTTCATTCATGCGACTGTGTGTGTGTGTGTGTGTGTTTGTACTGAGCGTCTGCTGTGAGGTGCAGTGGAAGACTGAGCGTTCCTGCTGAATGCAGGCGAGGCGGTGGAGGTGAGTGTTCTCTGGCGGCTCCTGGGATGTTGGTGGTGGTAAGAGGTGACCGTGATTCAGTGATGAGAACAGGCAGTGTGTTTCAGCAGGGACCTTCGGAACGGTGTGGTCAGCATTCAGTGAGGCTACGGTAGCTGTAATACACACTCACACTGTCCGATGTTTACATGGGACGCAGAGCAGCAAGATGCTGCATTTCTGTTGTGCCCTCGCTCTCTCTCTCTCTCTCTCTCTCTCTCTCTCTCTCTCTCTCTCTCCCTCTGCCTCTCCCTCTCACTGTTTGTCTTTCTTGTTCTACCCCAAGGAAGGGTAACTTTCGTGTCTATACTCTTTCTCCTTTCCTTGCTGTTTTTCTCTTCTCTCTCATTTCTTCTATCATTTCCTTCTCTTTCCTTTCATTTCCTTGTCACTCCTTTCCTCTCTCATTTTCATCTCTTTAATTTCATCTTTTTAATTCCCATTCCTCTCTTATTTCCTTTTTCATCCTTTCTTCTCTTCTCATTTCATTTTTTCCTCTTTTTCTTGTCTTTTCCTTTCATCTCTTCTTATTTCCTTATCTTCTTTCATCTCTTCTCATTTCCTTACTGCTCCTTTCTTCTCTTCCCATTTCCTTAGTTCTCATTTCCTTCTCTTTCTTTTCCTCACTTCTCATTTCCGTATCTCTTCTCTTCTCTTTTCTTTCTCATTTCTTCTATTTTCCTTATTTCTCCTTTCTTCTCTTCCTTTCCCCTTATAATTTCTTCTCACTCCTTTACTTTCATCTTTCTCTCATTCCTCTATTCTCTCTACTTTTCTCTCTTCCTGCCTTCTACCTCTTCTCCTTTTCTTCTCTTCTCTTTTCATTCTCTCCTTTCCTCTTGTTTTGTCTCTTCTCCTTTCAGTCTCCTCTCCTCTCTTCTCCTCTTCTGTAAGCTCTATTCAGGCGTATCAGCCATAAAGCCCACTAGCATGAAGGTTACACAGAGCCGAATGTGCCACTAAGTCAGAGCCAATAGCATCATTATGTAAATAGTCCGCTGCAGGTGCGGCTTTGTGGGCTATTCATATGTATGAGCATGTGTGCAGGTAGTGTGAGATGTGTTGGTAGAATACGTAGTGTGTGTAGCTAGGCTAGGAGGTACTGTGCTGCATTTTGCACCCAGAGCAACAGCTGAAACCAAGTAGCAGAACCGATGTGTGTGTGTGCGCTAAACCTGCTCTGGGCAGCCGAAACTGATGAGGATGGACAATTGAAAAGAGGTTAATTAGAGAGCAAATGTGGCGTAAATGAAGTTGCAATGCAAACTCTTCTAGTCTCTTGTTCTGGAGTGGTGACCGTGGGTACCGATTAGAGTGTTAGACTGTAATCTTAGCATTAGAAATATGAAAAGCATTAATAAAGCACTTTTTTTTCCCTGTTCGGAACTGCTGTGCTGCTGATGTGGGGAAAAGTGAAAACAGCTTCTGGCGCTCCGGCCCTCGGAACGCTTTAATGGTCCTGCATAGAATGCCAAGCCGATCTACCTGAACTGCTTCACACACTAGTAAGCCGCACTGCGTTGCTGCAGAGTGTTTTTAAAACGTGTCCTCAAGCGATACTATCATATTGATGAGGGCAGTGGCAACTTTCTAGAGAGAGCGAGCGAGAGAAAGAGAGAGAGAGAGAGAGAGAGAGAGAGAGAGGGGCTGAGCTTGCTTTTGGTGTAGTGTCCTGCTGTGGGCCTGTAATTGTGCAGTACTTCACGCCTTCCTGTGTTTCACAACACAACACAGTATCATGATATTTCCTTTTTCTATACTCTTAACAATAAGGGAGCGAGTTCTTTAAGCGAGTTATTTGAGCGATGCCACAGAAGAACCACTTTTAGTTCCATAATAAACCCTGTTTGTAATAGAGAACCCTTGAAAGGTCTACAGAACCTTCACATGACGTACCAATCTACCAAAGGACTATTTGAAGCACCTTCATTTTTTTAAGAGTGTTGGAACAGAAATAATGCACCAGATGCTCCAATACAGGAATGCAGACATCCCAAATGTTTTGTGCACATACACTGTATGGACAAATGTATTGGGGCACATATTCATTTATTCTTTCTTCGAAATCAAGGGTATTAAAAAGGGTATTAAAAAGAAGAGAAGGCTTTCTTCTAGATTTTGGAGCGCTGCTGTGAGAATCTGATTGTATTCAGCGACAAGAGCATTAGTGAGGTCACTCCACTTCCTCCCCAAGTCATCCTAAAAGTATTGGACGGAGTACCATCATTCCAGAGAACACAGTCCCACGGCTTCATACCCTTCTAGCCCACACCTGGCATTAGGCCAAACTGTCATTGCAGTATATTATTTGTCTGACAAAAGAACAAGAGAGCAAAAAGAGTTTTCACCAGAATTCACCAGAAGGTCATGCTTGATATTAATAATGCACTCTGTGTGTCCACGACTGGAGTAAAATAAACGACATTGGGTAGATCAGCCTCTGGTAGTCGGCCCCATGTTATTAACCGTGTTCTACAGAGATGCAGTTTCTGAATCTGAATGGAGGTCATGTACAGTGGTATGCAAAAGCTAAAAGGTCAAATGTTCCATGATGTTTAGGTCAGTGAACTGAGGACCATGGGCAAAACCTTTTTCCCAGCTCTCACCTTTTGAGGGAGTTCATTGTGGATTTTGGGACGTGTTTAGGATGATCCATGATCCTGCTGTAGCAGCCTTCCTCTGTGGAATGTCAGTTTTTATTATAGACAGTGTGACGTTTGCCTTCATAATTTGCTGCTCTTTAATCAAATCCACTCTTCCTTCTACCAGTGAAATGGTGAAAAGTTCTAAATGATCAGGACTTGTTTCCAAAATGCATCAGGGCTCGTTTAGATGTACCTTTAAAAAAATGTGACTGTAAATTTTGTGGTGAGGATGCAAGAAAGGTTTTCTTCTGATGACTCTTTCAGGGCAGTCGTATTTGTGCAGGTGTAGAACAGTGAAGCACCATGCCAGCATCTGCTAAATTTGCTGAAGGCATTGTTCAGTCAAATGGAGGTTTTGAGCAGAGCTGCTCATGTTTTCTTGGTCTTCCCGGCATCAACTTGACCTTCACCGTTCCTTTGTGAACTGAGGAAACTACTACATGAAAAAGCTTTTCATAGCCTTTCCCTGCTTGGTGGGCATCAGTTATTGTAATGTTCAGAGTGTTAAGCAGCTGCTTAGAGGAGCCAATAACTGGCGATTGTTGGAAATAAAGAGTGTTTCATCTTTGCATTACCTGGTCTTTCCTGACAGTGACTACGACCAAACCTAATAAGTCCTAATAAGCTAATTAAAGACCCTGATAAAGGTTAAATCAGAGCTTAAATCTCTCCCACATTTTTGCATGGTGCTACATTTCTGTTTTTTCACGTTGGAATGTTAAAAAGAATGTTTCATCTTTAACTCTGTGCCTTTCCGAGGTCACTTCATCTTCTACTCACTTAACTATTCACAGTAACAGGCAGGATGTTTACTTCTAAGAGATGAAAAGAGGGTGGAACATTTTCAAAAAATTAATTGTGTGTTGTTGGTACATAAAAATGCACACACATTCAAAAAGCCCACTTCAGATATGCAGAGAAATGCAAAACATTGTTGGATACAGAGCCTTTAATACGCTCAGAAACACTTATTGTGACACACTTATTCGACACACTGGGCCAGTATTGGCATCGATACTGACCTTATTAAACTGACCTTGTTGGACATGATTGATCCATATTTGATACTGTTTCTTCAGGCCAGAGGACACAGAAGGGACAAACACAAATAAACACAAATGTATGGTTGAAGTGCAATACCTGCGTTTGATTGCTGGGACAATAGAATATTCTCTCCTTACTCACTTCAGCTCATTTGGGATTCTAAAGGCTCGTTTGTTCTCCCTTTATGTAAGAAAAAGTAATACGTCCATAAAGGACTTCTGTGTGTCCTTTATGTTGATGTGAACGCTATCAATACATGACTAGAAGGAGGTTGAGATTCAAAGGCTTCTGACAACAACAAACATGGCGGTGGCAGAGGAGGTTGTGGTAATGCACTTCCTACAACTTACGTTGTGCGTTGTGCTTACGTTCTTGAAAGCAGTGTAAAGGATTTTTGCTTGAACTATTGGCTACACTGCCCGCACAATTTCCAGTGGTACTGCTCCGTTCTGTCCATATCCTTAAGCCTTTAGAGAATGTGTTCAAAATACGGATGAAATAAACACAGGGTACGGATGGATTTTACAAATGATAGATGATTTATGCAGTATTTGTTTGTGTTTGTCTGGTTGGTGTTCTCTGCCCTACAGTCATAGTGATTATAACCTTTTAACTGGAAATAGCAGATCGCCGATACTGATTGAGGGCTGGGCAGGATGCTACAGGATGCTACTTTACATTCCTGCATGGTCTCTCAAGATGAAATGTATTTTACTGTTAGAAATCAACTACATTCAAAACATTGTAGAATTCAGTTCTTTATTCATTTACCTTTTTTTTGTTTGTTTGTTAGCTCTGCTACATGCTTCACTCGCGGGGTTGCTGGTTCAAATCCCGGATCACGCAGCTTGCCATCAGCAGCCGGAGTCCAGGAAGGCACAATTGGCCTTGCACATGGTGATGGGTGGGTTCACGTGAAGGGATATTGTAGTTCCCTATAGTGGAGTTCCCTTTAGTATCAGAGCTGCTGTAATCCTTAACTCGTGAGTATGATCTGATCAACTCTCAGGATCGGCTAATTAGAGAAATATCGGCTGATTGCTTATTTTGGCTGAAAATAGACTAATAGTGATCGTAGTCGATCGTTTTTTCATCTCTGTAGTTTTGTAAACCTTCTCGAATGAAATAGTTTTAAAAAATCCTACAAGGGGGAAGAAAAGGAAAGAAAAGGTTGGTGTGTGACCCTGATTTAAAAAATGCAAGAGTATAATTATTAATGCAGTCCTTTGCAATGCTATCACAAAATTTTGGCAAAACACTGAGAGAAACAAATGTCAACTGCCATTGGACCAAAGAACCATTGCAGCAAAAGGCAGTATGTGTGTAATTAAGTCTAATGTATTTTGAGAAATGAGTGCTGGAAAAGAACAGGTGTCGGATGTGTAATCTGGAATAAGTTTTGGAAAAGAAAAGGAGGGATCGGTGCATTCCTATCATTTATAGTATTTAATAACCTTATTATTTAATCCTTAATCTTATCAACATATATTGCCTTATTTCAGAGTGTCCTGTTTTAATCGCTTTCATTCCCCAAAACAGGCCACTCATGAATCTCATTAGATATTTGTTTAGTATCAGCAACCACAGTAGACGTGTATAAATCTCCTGTTAGCGTGTCAGCGAGCGTTGCGTGCGGCAAGCGACTTCATTAAGTTGCTGTTTGGCTTTTTTTCCAGGGCCCATTTTAAAACCGCCTCCTACTCTCCCCACCACACATACTGACCGTCATACCATCCTGTCCACCCTCTGGCCTAGTGCCGCCTGGACCTTCGCTTTTCAATTAAAGCTAAGCTCGATTGGAGCCCATCTATCGTCTCACCTGAAGGCCCCTGCAGGATTGATCTCCTTTCTGCATTTCATCTCCAGCATGCCTCGCAGTTCTGAGCTAATGAGGGCTGGAGCAGGAGAGCTACGCCAAGATATCGATGCAACCAGTACAGAGTCTCCAGCTCCGGAAATCTATAATGCAGTCTTAAAGTCTTTAGGTAAAGGAAAAGCTTGTAAAGTAGACTTCTGCTGCTTGTATTGTCCTCAGCGGCCCAAATGGGCCTATGGAATATTAGCAAAGAACGCTAGTGCTAACATTTGTTGACATCTGTTAATCCATTCAAGGTTTCTTCAGGAATCAATGGTATTAACTAGGATTTTGCCCCATCTGCTGCAGCAACAGCCTCTACTCTTTTGGGAAGAGTAGATTTTGGATCATGGCTGTGTGGATTTGATTGCCTTCAGCCAAGAAGTGAGATCAGGTACTAATGTTGGAAGGTTGGTTCTGGATCACAAAAGTATTGTATGGAGAGCCATCACCCCAGAGAACAGAATGCCATTACGTGGCTCCTTAGTCCAGTGCTGGGGGGCTTTATAGTCCTCTAGCCATTACTTTCTATTGGGCACGGCAATCTTAGGCTCATTTGCGACTGTTTTAGAGCCCCATTCCTTTGGCAGTGCTTTTTCTGTTGAGATGATAAAAACCAATGTCAGCAATGGATGCACCTTAAAGTAGATGTGTTCACTAATTAGAAGTAGTGTCTGAACACTTTTGGATAAATCGTCTGCGTTGAGGAGAACAATTCGTTCCGAGTAGCTTTGATGCGCAATCACAGTGCATCAAAGTTATTCTGATGACTAGACGTGTCCAAATGACTAGATGTGTCCAAGGATATCTTGTCAAAGCTGCCGTTGCACAGAAAACCACAAAGACAGACAGACCGCTGTTGGAAGGTATGCGTCTCGTCTTAATTATGAAGATGGCACTTGCCCAAAATGCTTAACCAATTATTTCCTGGATCCCAGCAATCTAACACACACAAGTGATGATGCGGACGTGAGCTGCATGTAATCAAATGCAACCCTCCCCCCCCCCTTACATACACACACACACAAAAAAGGGTGGAATGACAGACATAGTTTAAGATCTCTTGGAGGATAATATGCAGGTGGAGTGTGAATTATTTTCCAGAAGAGAGATTACACATTTCAAGCAGGTGCATGGCAGCATACCTAACCACTGAGACGTGTTGGGAGGTTCCTTTACGAGAGTCCCCCGAGACTAAAGAGAAAGTTGTCAGACTCCTCTCGGTAGGCCTGTGCGTGTGTGGGAACGTTAAAAGAGTCTTCATCCGAGCCGTGTAGCAGAACCACGCCGAACTAGCTGGCAGACAAGAACCAGATGCATATTTAAAGAGAAGTTATATTTTAGTAATGCGCTGCACCTGAGAGCAAAATCGCAACATGTCTGCAAGAGAGGTAGAGACTTCCCCAGACTGCCGTCTCATTGTTTTTGAGGAACACATTTTGCCGAGCGTGTGTTTGGCCCTTGGCGCAGTTGAATTCAGATGCAAATGCGAAGGGACAGTGCTAGTGGACTTTGACACCGTGTCTGAAGTGCTCACACCTCTGTTTGCTTTTGCTTTTGTTTAGGTATGCCATAGCAGAAGAAAGTGCTGGTAATATGTCACAGTGCTTGGCAATATTCTGTTGTGCTGATATTGGGTATTGCAGTAACAGTATTGATTTCCGGTATCCGGTATTGTCTTCTAGGAGTACTGAGCTTTAGAGTGAGCTATTCTTCATTGATGCACTTCACCTAACAGGCCTATATCATAGGCAATTTTAAAAATACATTCACCTGTACATGTACACATATTCATTTTTGCAGTTATTTAATTAGCCAATCATGTGGCAGCAATGCACTGCATACAATTATGCAGATACAGGGCAGCAGGTTCAGGTAATATTCACATCAACTTTTAGAATGGGGGGAAAATGTGATCTCTGGGATTTTAGTTGTGACATGATTGTTGGTGCCCGAAGGGGAGGTTTGAGTATTTTTATGGGCTGGATTGAGTAGCATTGTGACTTATTATAGCGGCTGATCTTCTGGGATGTTCAGCACAACGGCCTCTACAGTTTACTCAGAAGGGTTTAATAAAGAACTGAGAACAACTTTTGGATGAGAAGACCACATCAGGTTCCACTTTTCTTAGCCAAGAACAGAAAGCCGAGGCTGCGGTGGGCACAGGCTCACCAAAACTGATGATTCTCAATTTCTGCTATGGCACACACAGTCTGCCTTGTAATGGTGTGGGGAATGTTGTCTTAGCACACGTTGGGCCTTTGAGTATTGTTGCTGACCATGTCTTCGTCTATGTCTTCTGATGTCTACGTCCAGCAGAAGCAAAAGTGGTCTCACACTGGCTTCATGAACATGAAAATAAGCTCAGTGTTCTTCAGTAGCCTTTCCAGTCACCGGATCTGAATCCAAGAGAAGACTTTTGGCATGTGTTAGAACGGGAGATTCACAGCATGAAAGTGCTCCTGAAACATCTGCAAGAATGATGTGATGCAGTTTTGTCGGCATAGGCTAAAATATCAAATGCATGTTTCCACCATTGTGAAATCCAAGCTGTGCAGAACTGAGGCTGGTTTGAGAGTAAAAGGAGGTCCTACCCAGAATTAGAATTCCTAATAAAGTGCTCAGTGAGTGTGTAAGAGTTTAATGTTGTATGTAAACACTGTAAACATTCACAAATAGTGGCACTGCAGAGCAAAGGACCTAGTCGCCTACAGCTATTTAGCCCCGCCCACTCATTCCGAATAGTGTTTCAGCCCCAGTGGGCTGGCACAATAATGAGGCACAGTATAGGCCAGCCAGTCAGAACTGAGAACATAAAGATCTCATACAGAAGTTGGGAAAAGGTCAAATAATAATGGATTTTGGCTGTTTGTGGGACATGCAGTAAGTCCATACAAACATCATAAGTGGGCCTGAAGGATACAGTCCCTAAGATGAGCTACAATATCACTTTACACAGTTTGTGTGTGTGTGTGTGTGTGTGTGTGTGTGTGTGTGTGTTTTATTTCAGGCTAGATTTGTTGCAGGACTGGATCTAATGATATTGGTCTGGTACAGTTACTCATCAATATGTTATGATAACTGTGAAATGTCATACATCTAAACATCTAAACGAATAGCAAGTTCCTTCTCCAGAAATGAAATCAAAATCATGCCCATAATACTGGTCATCAAATAATGAACCATCAAATAATTTCCAGAAAATTTGAATTCTTTAAATGTGAAGTGATTATTTGACCAATTATTTAAAAAAATATAACACAAAATAACACTTTGCCTATCTGACTTCATATGTGTCATATTTGACACATCAGGAATTTATAGAGGGTATGCATCACAGGTGGCAGGAGTCACTGCAGCCACGCCCACTAATTGGCAAAAAGACCGGCTGAGTGGCAGCTTTAGCGTTTGGTGTTAATGCAGGTAACACAAAACCGAGGAAGAGCAGCTGTGCGACTGACTGTACAACCAGATTGAGCAGGAATTCCGAGCTCTCCATACAGTCAGCTAAAGAAAAGAGAAACTAATGGATTGCTGCAGTTCGCAGAAACAACTGGAACCCTGGGGAATCTTACTGAGTGGTGAAGTCCTGCTCTGAAAACAGGTGGGAACAAAAAAAAGCCAAGCCCACTGTAGTTGCAAATTTAGCAACATGCTCAGTACGAGTGAGGGTAAAGCGGTCTACTAAATGTGTCTGAAAACAGTGGAAAACACTCCTAAGACCATTCAGTCGACTTGTGCTCGCAGATTTGAGGCTTTATCCTCTAGCAGGGTGTGATTTGAGCCTTAGTTAACTGGACGTTCTTGGCTAAACATTGCTGTCTGTGGATCATTGATTCTTTAGTAATTTGGATGGATTGCTGTCAAGTCCAACTGCCTTTAACAGGAGCAAATTATCGCTTCACTGCAGAATATTTTGCGACTAAAGGGGGCATGTTCTATTTCACGATTAACTGAATATTTTACCTTGATTGCAATTATATAATCTGCTGGAGTTGCTCAGTTGGCTCGGTGTTCTCCTAACAGCTAACATGTCGCACACTGGACGGGGCGGAGTCATGTGACTATACTCACAATAGTCTGTATTGTGACAGTACATGAACACACACACACTGTGAAAGTATTAACAGAATTCTAAAAATGTGTTAATTAAAAAAACTCTAAACGAGCATTCTCTGTCTTGACACGAGTCTGACACGTTATTAAACAGTCATTTTTAATAAATGTACAAATCAACATGCTGAACAGCTCAACTCTCTACTTTCTCCATTAAAGCCACCATACATCGGGTAGCAGACGCACAATGCCATTTAGCATCTCATAGCTTAACATAGCAGATATTAAACTGCAATAAGAGTGCAGATAAATGGCAAGTTGAAGTAACAGAACTTTAGCAACTTTAGCAAACCTCTATAAAATCGAATAATCACGTATAATCTACCTTAGCTTCCTTTGGTCTGAATATGACTTTAATTTACTGTAGTAATGGCAGAATGCTCACTAGTGTCCTGATGATGCACTGACAAATTGAGCAGTGATCAGATTTGTTGGGTGCTGGCATGTGTCAAGGATCTAACTTTCCACAATGGCTTAACTGGATAGTGTCTGTTTGAGGGCACACTGAAATGTTATGAAATGACGTTTTCACATTTAATAATAAAAAAAATGAATGGACTGGATGTCGGTTAATTTTCAGTTGGCTTGATGTGGTGACTGCTGGGAGGTAGAACGATTATCATCGTTTGTTTCCGATAGTTACATTGCTGTAGCATAGACCCAGACTGTGATATAATAATAATTTTAGGCTATATGTTATTTTATTTTATATGTTGCAAAATATATGGTGAAATATAATATTGTTTATTAATATATATCATGTGTAATGAATGCTAATGAATGTAAACTGAATTTTATGAAAACTCCCACTCGCCACTCCCAGTCTCTAATTCGAGTTTCTGAATGTTGGTATCGATTATTTTCCGATTCATTGCCCAGCCCTAGTTTAAACCATTATGTTGCCTTTGAAATTGTACTTTATTTTTTTATAATTTCAAACTGAAAATCTGATTTTATTTTTTGATTTATGTAATTATTCCTTGTGTAGTTATTTTACCATGTATTATTTTTATCATTTATATATTATTTAATTATTTTAATATAATTAGACACCTCCGTATTTATTGATCACTTCAATGCGGTCTTAAAAACTCAAATAGGGATCAAATATAATACAATAAATATGTATAAAATATGTATAAATATGTAGAAATATATTGAGTTTTGTCAGAAAACACAGATCTGTTGTTGTTAGTGATCATGCTCTCTCTCAACAGAGGAATGCCCAGAAAACCTGAAGCTGACCAGTTGATGTTGCATGCAGTTCCCTATACAGGCCACACCTACAGTGCTTATCAGCAAAAGTTGAATCACCTCTTACTTCACTTTTGCACTTTGCACTGCAGTGCCACTATCGTAAAGTGTGTGCTGGTATATGTGTGTGTGTGTGCGTGTGAATGAAGCCATGTGCTGTTGTGTAACCGCATCAGCTCAAATGCTTTTCCAGGTAAGTGTGGCCATTGCATGAGAGGAGGGCTTTGGTTTGTTCGTTTGTTTGTTTGCTCATTCATCTGTTCTTCATTAGCAGCTTCTAACAAGTCAGACTGAGGGGAATGTGGGAGTGGGTGTTAGTGATGTGATGATGATCTAAGGATGATGCAGCCTTACTGTAAGCGTGTCTTGTCAGGCACAACAACAGAGCATGAGTGTATTGGTGTGCGTGCGTGTGCGTGTGTGTGTGTGCGTTTGTGTATGAGTTCCAAGTCCCAAAGCAGGCGAAGGCTACATGTTATTTGGCAGCTCACCACCAGTGATTCTTGGCATTATATGTTTACTTCTGTACATAAACAGGCAACCAGTCCAGACACTGTGGATGGAAAAAAAATACTTGAAGGATCACGAGACCAATTGTTGACACCTGAAACAGGTTCATGCATTTTTAATGGACTCAGGGAAATCGTGCTTGCAGACTCAATCGCCCCCCACTGCTTTTTGACCATCTGTTTGCTTGTTTTGTTTCAATTTGGAGACTCTTATTATGTATTTAGCCTGGAGAATGCCGCAGGGACACAGACACTTTGCTGTATAGGATGCTGGAGATGTATGAGAAAGGTGCTTTGTGCCATAAACGCCTTATAAACAGCTTCTTTATAAAATTAAGCGATTCTACAAAGCACTACTTAGTTCAGTATTTGCTCAGCATCGTTTATTATCAGTCATTCACGTTCCCCTCAAGGTCGATTCTCTGCTCTTTCCTTTCATGCATTTCTTTTCATAGATTCCTTTTCAGTCGCCTGCAGCATTATGCGAACATTTCTCTGCATCTTTGTGAGTCACAAAAATCTGGCTGGTAGTGGCACCCAGGGACACTTTTTTCAGTCTGTGGAAGGTTAAACTATAGTCATGTGAAAGAGAGTCCTTTGGAACATCTTCTTAAACAATATTGAGAAATGGACATAATATAACTACAGAACCAGGTGCAGCACATCAGCAGTAGATTATTAGAACATGGTTACAAAAGATTTTGGAGGAGCCTGGCTTATTTAAACCTCAGACATTTAAGCTATGTTCAGACTGCCAGCCCAAATCCGATTTTTGACATATCTAGATTGCATGCAGATTGATGTTTGATTGTCTGGACAGCCAAAAACCACATGACATTCGATTTTCGCAAGTCAGATTCAAACCATATTTGATCAGATTTGTACAGAAGCGTCTCAGTGTGAAAGCTCTGGACACTCCAGTCGGATTTCCCTGTTTCTTTTGTGTTACCTGCAGCGTGACAGACAACGACCACACCAAAGCCAAAGCAAACTCAATTTCCCTTGCTGCCATATATGAAAGCAGCTCGTTAGTGCTGTTGTTACCACAGCAACCCATGCAGATAGGGTTGTAATGTCCGGACACGCAAATCCGAGCTGATCACTTGCAATTAACAGTGCGGACAGTCATCTCACCAAGTCTGATTTAAGAAACAAATCTGATTTGCCTGCAGTCTGAACATAGTCTTAGTCATAAGTCATAGTCATAGTGTTAGTTTGGTTTGCTCTTTACTGTTGAAATGAGTGGGATCACCATGGCCAGATCCATAGAGCTCTCTGAGGCCTTCAGAAAGAAGGTTGTTTATGCAGAAGAGTCTGGGAAGAGTTCTAAAGAGCAATTAGAAATCAGCCGTTCCACTGTCTGCTTAATCATTTCCAAGTGGAGAACCTTTAAACGTGCTGCCAACATGGCCAGGACAGGCCGTCCTAGCAAGTTCAGCCTAAGAGTAGACTGCAAGATGTGTAAAGAAGTATCCAACGCTCCTTTAATGTCATTACAGGGCCTACGGGTAGCTCTCTCCACAGTTGGTGTCAAAGTACAGAATTTACCATCAGAAACAGACTGCACAAGTATGGTTTTCATGGGAGATGTGCAAGGAGGAAACTTTTGATGTAAAAAAATTGGTACACAAAATCTGGTCTTTGTCTAATTGTTCTTTGCCAAACCGTAGTCTGGCCCTGGTGGGTTTTTTTTTGGTTTGTTTTGTTTTTGACAGCTTAATTTTTAACAGTTTGATTTTTCCCGTTAAAAAATCAAATGTGGGCAGTGTCTTTCAAGACATTTGATTGACACAACCTCAAAGTAACAGTAGTGAATATGAATTGATTAACATTTTAAATACAGGCAGTGCACTACAACTAATCTCTACTAACCCATTTCGACTACAAGACCACAAGAAGGGAGTTAATTTTACACATTAAACTGAACATGAAATACTGCTAATGTTAATTCTGTGAGTTAGAACTGAATTAATAATACTCAATTAATAGTACATTTGATTAATATGAGGTGTCAAAGTTGCATTTGCTGCAGTTTTGCATATTTGTCCCCAGTTATCAGCTAGAAACAGAACATCTGCATCAGTACTCTGCTACAGTTATATTATAAAAGGTGATGTTGAGAAGGTTTTTGTAGATATTGCTGGGAAGTCCAGTTTGTCTAGTTCGTCTAGTCGTCTTGCTGCACAGATTGTTTAAGGTCAGTCCACAAATCTTCTATGATGTTTAGGTCAGGGGATGGTGAGGGCGCATCAGTTTGAGTCTCTTCAGGTTGTCCATGATGGATTTTGAAGTATGTTTTGGATCACTGTCCTGTTGAAGCCATTCTCTTTTCAGCTTCAGCAGATGGTTTGTCATTTGACTCCAGGATTTGCTGGTATTTGGTGGAATCCATCCATCCCTCCACCCATGCAGTATTGCTAATGCCACTGGAGGCAACACAAAGCATGATAGATCCACACCCACGCTTCACAGTTGGAAAAGTGTTGTTTTCATGAATTGCTGTTCCTTTTTCTTTAAACAGGCTCTTGTTTTCAGAACTAGACAGTTGCTTAGAGGAGCCCATGGTTGCTGAGTACTAGTACAAGGGTTAAAGAGTCAAGAGGATTGATAAAGTGTGGACATTTGATTCAGATGACTTGATTTGCTAATAATACAAATCTGAGCCTGATTTGTATCAGGGGGAAAAAGTCATGGGTGGGCCAAGGGTGCCCAAACTTTCTTGAACAACTACATATCTATACATTGAACAAAGTCCTAAATATATCCAGATGAGTCCAGTGGTCCAGTGATCCAGTAAAACGATAAAAATTCATGTCATATTTTTGGGAAGTTACATTAAAGACTGGGAATAGTGTAAAGACTGGGAATAGTGTGCTGGGAATAGTGTGCTTTTAATTTGACAGCATCCAGGATGCATATGAAACTTCAGACATTGGTAATTGTGTTTTCTCATTCCTGCCGTTTCTCTTTTTCCTCAGCGCTGGCACCATGTCTAAAGCCACGGTGAAGAAGCTACACTGGCGCTCCAAAGTGCAAGAGAGCTTCGTCCCTCTGGGCGGAGCTTCGGGGGAGCTGGGTGTGGCCATCGGGGGCGGGGCAGACTACGGCGAGTTTCCGTTTGTCACTGCAGCCCCTGGAGGTGGAGCCACGGTGGGGGACATCATCCTGGAGATTGGTGGCACGCCTGTCCTCGGGATGACCCTTGGAGATGTCAGAGGGGTTCTGAACTCTTGTCCGCACCCTATCCGTATCAAAACCGTTTCACCAGGTACTGGCCGCATGGGTTATGAGTTCATTCCTAGGAATTTAGTTGGCTGAATCTGATGCTTTGCTGCATCTTGCTGAAGATCTGGTGCATCAGTCTGTTTATCCTCCTGCACTGCAGATAGAGACCTGCCCAAATGCTGAATGCTGCTTAATGCTCCCTTACCGTGAAATACCTTTTTTCTAAGAGATCATTTTGCAGTGATGAAGTCAATACTTCATCTGAGAAGCAGAGTTTTATCAGGGGTTTATTAGGGTTGCATGACTTCATATTTTTTAAAGTGTAGTTGACATTGATGAATCACTGATGACATTATGAACAAACCCACAGCAGAAGGGAAGGCCTGGCAACAAGATTCACAACAAGAAACAAGTACAAAAATACATATTATGTACTTAATTAAAACAATATATAATAATTATAATATACACAATATATGTCCAAATGTTTGCGGACACCCCTTCTGATATTTGCATTCAGCTACTTTAAGTTATACTTATTGCTGTCACAGATGTGCAAATGCACACACACAAAGCTTGCTAAACCCCTAACAGAATAGGACTCTGTGGAGCAGATAAACATAAACCAACTGATGCCATGCCTAATGCCAAGCATTAAGCTGTGGAGCTGTGGAACGATGGTGCTCCATCCAATACTTTTGGAATGAGTTGGCGATGAGTTGGGCTGGTGATCATCCAACACCGACACCTGACATTGCTGAATGCAATCAAATCCTCATAGCAGTGATCCAAAATATAGTAAAAAAAAGTCTGGACAGTTACTCCAACAAAACCAGCTCCTTTTTAATACCCTCGATTTTGAAAGAAATAATAAATATGCAGTAGTCCCAATACTTTTGTCCATATATTGTGTGTGTGTGTAGGAGGGGGTTCTGTGGAGAAACTCAAAAGATGTTGGTTCATCACTCAGCTGCAAGGCTATGATTCCGCTGGTGGAAATAACCATCCTTGGCCCGGATGACACTAGCAAGACATCATGGCATTGACTGTATAGAGGTTAAGTGGTCCACAGAGAAGTCATCGTTCCCCGCCAGCATCATTGGCCCATGGGGCACCACTGTTATGCTGTTTAGAGGCACTTAATGTGCAAGAAGTCCATTCTCTGTATCATCATGTGTACTATGGTGATGATTTTGCAGTCTTCTACAACTGACTGGTGTGCTTGCTTATTTATACATGCAGCAAACCCTGTCAACCAACCAAGTTCATTCTAAACCGGGGTGGTCATAATGTTCTGATATGACCGTGACAGTGGGCAGAGGGTGGAAGCGTCTCAGAAACCACTACCGTTAACTTTATGGGAGTGGTACAGTAATGTGCCACTCTGGACCAGTTAACCATTTAATGAATACCTGGCTCACCTAATACAGTCCATGCCACAACGTCTTGCTAATGTCATCCGAACCAAGGGTGGTTATTTCCACTATTAGGTAGGTGGTCATGATATTCTGATATGTGTATAACTGAATATATAACTTTCCTATAAAATGACAGCATGTAAGCTGGCTAAAATTGGCCTTTCATACATGTTCAACCTTCGCCTTCACTACTGACTAACAGCACTTAACAGCAGAGGTAAACCTGGCCCACTCGACTGCTTCAGTGTAGCATTTGTAACTCAGCCTTGCCTCCTCCACCTCCTCCTTTTCTGTCTTCTTGCCTGACTGCTGTTAAGTGCTTGTGATGGGCGCACTCCATTACTTAACCTTTCTGGAGCTCCCCGCTCACGTCCGGCAGGATTGATCGGCATCAGCGCTGGAGAGGAGCCCCTTGCAGCGTGCTCGAGCGGGACAGCCCATCTTCACTTGCACTCAGGGGCGAGACCAAGGCACTCATCAATATACAGGAGCCGGCCGTCACTGGAGGTCATAAAGCACTTTAAAAAATGAATAGAACAGAGGGTTATACTCCTTTGTCCATGCTTTTCACAAGTCCTTGAAGCCTTTTTCTGGCTTCTTTATTCGCTTCTGTTGTGGATGGGGCGCAGCCACAGAGGGAATTAGTGCGGGAGAAGGTGGCAGTTTGAAAGTGGAGAAAATCGATGGAGGGAGACTGTGGAGGTTTCCCTCGCTGGGTGGTTGAGTCAAACAGGGCTGCCACACGTTCGCTGCTTTGTTCACACCATGCACAGTTACGCTGTGTCATCAGGCTTTTCCAGCAAGTTCCGTGGCGGACCGGGAGAGCTTTTTCGACAGCTTCACTCTCTGTCCCTAGCTGACCCAGTTAGGGATTAGGATATTTAGCTTTTTCCACTTAAATGTACTCAGGTGCAAATGTTCAAATGTTCAAAATGCTACTTGTCCTTTCAGTTCAAGTCTTCAACAATAATGTGAACTTGACATTGCAAAGATCTGGTCCAGGATGCATTCAAAACAGATCCTGATCCAACATCCAGTTATTCAGAATATTTGATATGAAAAAACACGTAACTGTAATCCAGTGTTGTAGGGATGCTGGACACTGTTATTTTAGCCTATTTTTAGCCTGATCTGGTTGCTAATGACTAAGATTTTTGTGTAGTTGATCATTTTGGTTGATGAAATCACAACAGTTCCAGTCTCTGTGTTATTTTTGTAGTCATGTTTAGCATGCATGTGTACAATGGTGCCTCATTTGCATGAAGGATATGCGTGAATAACACCAGTGGATTCCATTGACCTTTGCAAAGATGCAAATGAAGGCCGTTCTGACTCTGTTTCTGTCTGTTTGCTGAACACAGTAGTTGAACATTAGCCCTGAAGTAGTTTTCAGGTGAGATACAGAGTGTGCAAAGTGGTTCCAGTTTCAGTGTAATTTGGTGATTACAGCGGTTACTGTATAACTCTTTCAGGCTCCACTCTGTGTAAGGACCTGAGGTTATATTTGAGCAAGTGCTTCACACCTGGATCCATGGACAGCCAACTCCAGCAAGTCATCCGAGAGAACCTTTACCTGCGCGCAGTGCCCTGTGAGTGAGACACACACAAACACACATACATACATAACATACATTCACACACACACACAAAAAAACACACTAATGATAATAATAATATAAATAATAATAACAAGTTATATATATATATCACCATTCACAATCCCAAACCTTCTTCTAGCTGGAAAAAAGATAATATGATGATTTGAAGGAAGAGACAGTAGTACAGTCCTGGAAAGATTGGGCTAGCTGCTGTCTGAGGATTTGAGGGTACAGTGGGGACAATAAGGGTGGAGGAGCATTTCTAAGATACACAGGGGCCATCAAGACCATGAAGGTATTGAGCAGAATCTTAAACGTAATGTGGGATGTTACTGGGAGCCAGTGCAACTTGAGAATGGCAGTGATGTGTGGAGATTGAGTATTGTAAGTGAGAACTCTGGCTGCTGAGTTTTGGGTGTACTGAAGCTTGCTTGCTTGAGCTGAGCCGGTGGACCAGTTAAAAGGTGAGTTACAGTAACCAGTATGGGACTACATAAAAGAAAGAATCAGGGTTTTGGCATTACTAATAGTAAGTAAAGGCCAGAGACATGCTGTATTCCTGAGGTAAAAGACTGGAGTTTAAAAATGCAGCTAACACACCACCACCATGTCAGTGTCTCTGCAGGGTGAAAGGAGGCTAACATGGAATACATTAGTAGAAATACATAGTGTTCCTATATGATAAGTGACACTGATAAAGTGGACAGGGAGTGTAGAAACAAGGAGGTGGTGGTAATATTATGACCAATCAGTAAATAAAACTGATAACAAAATATGTAATTTGTCAAAAATGTTTGGTAAAAACGTGTATTTTGCTGCTTCTTGAAATTATGCACTAAATCTCATTAGATCAAAGCTCCTAATTAGATCATTTTGTTTGGTTGGTTTTGTTTTTGTTGCCTTTTTTAATGCAGGAAAACAAACTTCGTTTCCTGCTAACTGCTGATATTTTAAGCAAATCTGCATTACCAAATCTGGGACAGAGAGTCCATAATGTATGAAGATGCTAATCCACTCAGTCCATTCAACGCTTTAAATACCCAGTAGCAGTGCTTTAAAATACACCCTAAAAGAGACTGAAAAGCAGTGTAATGATGCCAGAACTGGTGTGAAATGTTCTCACTTGCGTGTTGCTGTGGACAAGTTGCAACTCAGCAATCACTTTTTTTGTCAGGCCAGTAAACACAGTTACAGAATTGCCGTTTCTGAGAAAACAAGGGTGTCTTAACATGGTAATATGTAGTACTTTGCAACAATATGTAGTACAACAGCATTCAGCAACATGAGCAACAAGAACATTTTTAGATGTATTGTCATGTCATTTATACTGTGTGTCCAAATGTTTGTGGACAGTCCTTCTAATGAATGCATTCGGGTACTTTAAGTTGCACCCATTGCTGACACAGATGTGCTAATGCGCGCACACACAGCTTATCTAGTCCCTTTAGAGAAGTATTGCCAATAGAATAGGACTTTCTGGAGCAGATAATACATGAACCCCTCTGCACCATGCCTAAAGCCAGGTGTGGTCTTGAGGGATATAAAGCCCCCTAGCGCTGAGCTGTGTCTGGAGCAGTGGAATGATGCTACTCCATTCATTACTTTTGGAAAGAGTTGGGCATGAGGTGCCCAACATCCTGACCTCACTAACGCTCTTGTTATAGAATGCAATCAAATACATACAGCAATGCTCTGAATAAGTCCTATACATCTCTGTCATGTCAGATGCAGCTGACAATTAGCTTCAGGGCTGATTTTGGCCAATCAGCAGTTC
This sequence comes from Salminus brasiliensis, assembly GCF_030463535.1. Taxonomy (NCBI): domain Eukaryota; kingdom Metazoa; phylum Chordata; class Actinopteri; order Characiformes; family Bryconidae; genus Salminus; species Salminus brasiliensis. The sequence goes on from NC_132883.1 coordinate 15,858,476, forward strand.
AACAGTCACACGTATGAATGGGATTTTTAGTGGGTCTGGGCAGGTGGAGTGGAGGGATATGGGCAAATGAAAACAAGTAGAGATTCTGATTGATTAAGGGCAGCTGAGCTGAATCCCTGGTGCCTTAATCCATGCCTTAATCTGGCCCAAGGGTAGATTACTTGATTACTAATGTAATCAATAGTGGTGGTCCTAATAAACACACACCCTCAAACGTAGCCATTTACACTTGCTTATGTCATGCAACTCGTTTCCCCTGCTTTACCCTGCCGCCTCTAGCTCTCTCTCAGTCCCACACACAGTCGTAAGTGTTCATGCCTGAACCACACAGGCGTGTTATTTTCTTTTTGCAAACACAGGCCTAACATCAAAGTCTCCACGCTTCCAGCCTGTAAGCATGAAACCCTTTAAATCCTCAAATCTCGCACGGAGACAAAAGTTCAGCGATTCTCTGGCAAGGCAGCGAACATAAGTCATTGCCATGGCAACCGTCAGTAAACGTCACCCACCCCAGCGCGCTCACGTGCCTCTGTGCTTTCACACAACCACCAAATTTTCATTACCATCCACATTAATAACCAGCATCAGCGGCTGTAAGCTACCAGTGCTGCATACTGAATTGCGCAGCAGCAACCTTGCCAGCACAGAATTAACCAATTCCTTTTCATGCAATATTGTATGAAGTGCTGCATGCATCAAACTGTGCAAGAATTACATTTATTTATTTGCTGTGAATTAATGCATCACTTCAAATGTGTTTGATCGCTTGTATAGGCTCCTTCTGCATTGCATCAGATTGCGTCACACAGGCACGTGCACACACTATAGCACATAGTTTGTTTTGTCTCGAAACACCTCAGATTGATTGTGTTCCTACGCTAGACATTGTTTTTCCCCCAACATATTCTGTACTATATTTGATTAAAGCAGAAACAGACAGACGCAGATTCCTATAGAACAGTTGCAGTTTAAGGGGTGCAGTGTACAGTGTAAAGATAATAGAGTGTATATTGGAGCTGAAAATAGAAATAGTAGATTATATCATATAGTAGAGTATATCATAGATTATTAATATCAGCCTTTATCCTTATATCCCAGTGTTATAAGGATAAGGCCTAAAGTACAATGGAATTTAGTAATATCAGTGCCAGTGAGTATGGGATATAGCCATGTATATCCCAGATTGGAAAGCCAGGGTCAGAGCGCATTGGCAGCTTAACCGTATCGAACTCACAACCCTGTGATCAATAACCCAGAGCTCTAACCACACAGCAAGTGAATACACAAACACACACACTCACTAGAGAAAAGGGGCAGTGAGCACACACTACTGGAGTGGTGGGCAGCCTTCTAAGCACCCAGGGAGCAATTGGGGGTTCATGAGTTATCAGTGAATATAGATTGAGGAGAAAGCTCTTCACTTCCCCTCGCCAGTCCAGGGAATTCAACCAGCAACCTTCTGATCTAACCTTTATGCCATGGCTGCCCCCAGGAAATCTTTTTCTTCGTATATCCCAGCTTGAAAAACAAGGGTCAAAACGTGGGTTCAGCCAGGCTGCATTAGCTGTATCGAATCCACAATGTTGTGATCAATAAGCCAGCACTTTAATTACTAAGCATTCACAAGCATCCCAAAATAGTAATAACAGCAATATACTGGGATAATATTCAGTAGTGCAAACCCATGCTTAGGGAAAAGTCCTAAAAATAACTAGGGTTAGTTTGTAAGCTGTGTATCAGTAACCTGAGAAACCTATGGAACTGTTATATGTACTCCCTGTCCATATATATATATGGACACCACAAGACCTCTGAATACATCTTGTGGCATCTGGCACCAAGAGGTTAGCAGCAGGTCCTTTATGTCCTGTAAGGTGTGAGGTGGGGCCTTAGCTTTAGGTGTCCATTACCCTTTAACCAGTTGCCAGTTCACAGGTGGTTCCTTTCTGGTAGGTACTAACCACTGCATACCAGGAACACCCAACAAGACCTGCGAGATGTTTTGGAGATGTTCTGACCTTGTCGTCTAGCCTCACAGTTTTGGCTCTTGTCTAAGTGGCTTAGATTCTTACTCTTACTCTTACCCATTTTTCTGACTGTTCACTTGCTGACTAATATATCCATCCTCAGTGGTGCTAATGTTATGGCGGATCAGTGTATATCATCACTGTCATCACATGGGGAGAAAAATACTCCCCTTTCAATGGAAGTCAATGTGAAAAGAGTTTATTGCAAGTAATTTTTCATTTTGGAGCATTTCTATTGGTCAATTCCTGTCAAAAAGTGAAAAATTAAATATTAATTTAATATTAAATACTTAAATATTTTTGTGCATAGTTTAATATGTATGGTATATGCGCACTATAATTTGTAATATGTAATTGCATTATTATACTTGAGGACTTAAGCATTGATTTGGCAGTTTATTCTGAAATCAGGCAGTACTTCTATTCGACATCAGTGCATTAGAGATTTAAATGTTTATTTTTGTGTGATCTTCTTGCCTTCAGCCTCACTATAAAGTGAGTGTGTTCAAAGCGAGCAATAAACCATAAAGACATCTTTTTTCCCTCATCTTTTCCAAAGGTGCCAGTAACTGGAGGGCACTGCACATGAAGCACTCAGTGTTTCGCTGACGTGTTATTTACTTTCCATTTGCGCTGTGTTAAGATTATGTCAGATGAAGCCATGGAGAGCTGTGCTTTAGTAATGCTGGTTCCACTGAGCTAGACGTCAGGTAGGATAATCTGCTTAAACGAAATCCTGTCTGGCCACGCAAACTTTCATTTGTGAATCAAACCTGTGGCAGAGTCTTGTAATCTCATCCCTGCCAGATTAAATCACAGTCTGATTGAACATCTGACGCCTGTGACATAATCAGCATTGGGTTAGGTGTGTTTTCCGCAATTACTGTTACCAACCAAATGTGGCAGTTTCATCTTTATTTGGTTGGTCCATCTTTGGTTACCTGCAGCACTTAATCTTGAAACTATGCTTAGAAGAGGAAGATTTTGTATATCACTGCTGTCCAATGAAAACCATGTATCTCCATTTTTGTCCTTTTTTAGTGTTCTCCTTAGTTTGAACCCTGTGGTTGCTCTGTACACTGTGTACATGATTCTGGATGAATAGGTTTATAGAATTACTCAGATTAAACTCTTATTTTACATTGACTTCCATTCAAGGTTCAGACCATTTTTGCCTTCTCCTGTAAAGTCACCATTTTGGAGATACATGATTTTCATTGGACAGCGACGATGTGTGATTATATCTGGAATTTTCAAAGCTAGAGCAAAGCAGAGGATTTGGGGACCAAATAATTATATACTTGCTAAATTAAACATAATGAAAATCAATGCAGTACATGCAACGTATTGTTGGGCGGTATAACAGCAATAACATAAACCACCATATTTAAAGATTACACAGTGTCTGATGTGTCACATTTCTGTTCTGTGTCTAGGTAGTGCATTTTAAAATAGCCACAGGGTACTGATTGGCATGCTGATGCTCTGAAAGCCTGCTGTAGTTACGAGTTTCGAGTAAAAGAGAGAGCAAGCAAGCCTGAACCAACCAGTCTACTAAATGTGTCTGACAGCAGTCAAAAACCACTTGTAAGACCATTCACTTGACCCTGTGCTCTCAGATATAAGGCTTTATCCTGTAAAGCTGTGTGGTTTGAGCCTGTGTGGAGTGAGCTGAAACACTATGCTGTAGAGCTTGGCCTGCTAGCTAACTTCTTTAAGCCTAGTTAGCCGGCTATGAGTCCAAGCACAGCAGAAACAGTCTCATTTCACCTCTCTGTTACTCTCGGCACCTGCTTCTTGCCTTCACTGTAGCATCAGTACTTGTACAGTTGACAGCAGCTGCTCTGGGCTGTCTGTGTATCTGTAGTCGAACTAGCTAAGAATAGACTAGCGTGGATACCTGCCCTCTAACTCTAACGCTACATTTATTTGTTCGTTTTTTTGCAATATGTTGCAATTGCCAAATAAATTCATTGGGAGATTCCACAGCTGTCTGTGGCCCTAGATCCAAGAGAGCATTATTGGCCTTGCTGTCTTTCTGGGTGGGTAGGATATCCCTCCATCTCCCTCAGCACAATGCTTACAACCCAGATGTCTGTTAGGTGACATAACAGAATTAACATTAGTGTTCTTCTCCAAGCGTGTTCAGCCCTCCAGTAACGTTGCATTAGCAGCAGTTCAAAAAGAAACGCTTTTCTTATTGGATTCCAGTGACCCCGAGGAAGCATGTGCTAGCCTTCGCCTTCCAAGTGCTGCTATCAGGTGTAGCATGTGTATTAGGTGGAGTGTTATCTAGCTGGAACTGGCAACTCAAACACAATGTCCTAAGTAAAATTACATTCTTAATATTAAAGACATGTACATTTACAGGCTACAATTATAAAATATTAGCTATTAAATGCAAGATGTTATGTGCCAACATTAATTATTATAAAAGTGAAACATTGTTGCATTATAGAAACAGAGGACATACAGTTACAAAGTTATCAACACTGCACAATATACATGAACAAATTACCTGACATATGTAATTGCTCTACACTTGCATTATCAATATAATGAAGTTACAACACATGTACAGTAGAAGGTTATTAGCAGTGAGCTTTAATATGCAGGAATATGTACTGACTAATACTGACTGTATTCACTGTTGTGTGCGTGACCCAGGTACCACCAGGCAGCCGCGGGACGGGGAGATCTCGGGAGTGGACTATAACTTCGTCTCCATCGAGGAGTTCTTCTCGCTGGAGGAGTCGGGGGCTCTGCTGGAGAGCGGCAAGTTCAAAGGTTGGGTTTCACATAGGGTTTCATCACTATAGCAATACTATAAACATGGTCACTACGCTCATACTGATTATCACTACGTGCAGATCATACAAGAACATCCCACTTTACTGTTTTAACCAGACTTATTTGAGCTTGATTTTGAAGCATGTGTTTAAATGACTCACTTTGGGAGATTTGAGGTTATCTAATGCTTAAGCACTATTTGTTTGTGCTGAAATGCTATTTTTGTGCTGTTGTTGTAGGGTTGAATCAAAAATAGTCTGCACCACTTGCGCATGCATTCTTATATTTTTGCGATGCTCAGTATTATTTGCAATTCTATGTGTGTCTGTGTCTGTTTGCACTGTGAGAATCAGGGGCTTCTGCCAGTACTATAAACATGCTATCTTACCACCAGCTCCAAAAATGTCAGTTGCTTCACACAGAAAAGTGCTGTGTTATCGCAGCCTGAATTCCTTCGTTATCAGCTAAAACAGCTGAAATGAGGCCATAATAAATTATGCACTTGCCTCAGATAAAGCCAGACTGAATTTCTATGTGTATGCATATCATTGCTGTCACATAGAATCAATCGGTTCTGCTGTTTTTTTTTATTTTTTTACATAATGTGAATCTGAAAGTCTTTACATTGTGTCAAAAGTTAATGAATAGACTGATAGGAATGATCTAGAATGACTTTATACATTAACTTCCATTGAAAGCTAAGAAGGTTTTTTCTTCTTCTGTTAAGCTGCCATTTTAGAGATACAAAGTTTTTGTGTAACTCTGATGCATATATAGTACTGTTTGAAAGCCTATGTCGACCATCAAAATGGTTTAAAGCTCTTTATATCTGCAGTTTATTACATGTAAAAGCACTAAATCACTTATAACACTATAAATAGTTGCAAATAAACCCTGTAGCCAGTAGAAAGGGATGTGTTGTTTTCAGTAAAGTTATGCATATTTTAGTTAGAAAAACACAGATTTGGTTGCTGACCTCCACCAGCAGCTTATCTGATTTACTGTAATGAGGAAATGATTAGATAAAGTAGGTATTGGATGAGAACTGTAGTAGAACTTTGAATTAAGCTAAATATAATACACTCTCACACCAAGACAGCATGTATTATGTGATTATTTGCACTTGCTAGTGCTTTTATTTGTAAAATAATCCATTACTTTCCAGATTAACAGCTTTGCATCTAATTGTCTTGGCTGTCTTGTGTGCCATTTTATGAGAAACAGCTACTTTTCACAGCTACTGACTATATTCCGTCTGTTTCTACACAATTTTTTAGCTACTTTCTGCCTCATTCGTCAATGATGGAAAAGGACCCCCATAGGCTTATTACACCACTCTCCATATATAATTTGAGTAGTGAAACATTCTCAGAATAACAGTGACTTTGACTTGATAGTCCTTTGGACAGTCCTATGTGTGTGTATCCTAATTGTTTGTGTGTGTATGTATATATATATATATATATATATATATATATATATATATATATGTAGAGAGAGAGAGAGAGAGAGAATAGTCTGCCAACCAGAGATATTCAGCCCACCATGGTCCAGTATGTGTTTTAAAACCTGTATACTTGCTGTGACTTATACATTTGTACAACACATACTAACACACTACTAAGTGACACTAAGCCTTAGTATCACTGCTGTGCAAGTAATTTTGTCACCATCCAAAACAATATATGGTCAATTCATGGACAAAGTAGAGCCCACAGGAGTGCATATGTATCCTGTACACAAATTGCATAGGGCACCTACTCTGCAGAGAGGGCATTCATAGCAAGATTTGGGGTTTTACTTTTATTTGTTAGAGAACCCTATTGTATATTTCTAAGGAAATTGCTATGGTGGTGGTCATGTACATGAATTACAAACCAATATTGGGCTTTCGATAAAGATTTATTTGAACTATTCTTTTTTCTGGTGCAGAATGAGTTACAACACACATATTTAATTGAAAAGAAAATAAGACTTTTTTTCTGAAATCAACACAGCAGCTGGACACTTTCGGTAGCCATCAATCAGAATTTTGGTCGGAGTGTTCAATTACATTTGCTGGTTACAAATCCATCATTTAAGCACAGTCCACATACAATATATGTCCAAATGTTTGTGGACATCCTTCAAATGCACACACACATGCCTGTCTAGTTCCTATACAAAAATACTGCCACTAGAATAGGTGTCTCTGGAGCAGATAAAAATGAATGTTTTAGCACCATTCCTAATGTCATAAGGTCGTGGGCAACAGGAGTGGAACTGTGCTCTCTGGACTGATGGTGCTCCAACCAATCTTTATTTAAACCATCATGAGGGTAAATCGCAAGGTTAGCTATGACAGCATTGATGTTCTTTGCCTTAAGGAAATGTAGAAAACTACATTCTAAATGTCATTTTTTTTATCAGTAACTTATTCAGTTAAGGGAAAATAATCGGATGTCTGTCATGATTAGCAGCAGGAGATTATGAGAGGAATTAAGGGATGTGTGTGAAAGTGACTGTAACAGTTGAGAACTGGGCAGAATGTGTGTGGATGTAAGCAACAAAAAATCAGAAATAAGCGTAGAAAAATAAAAGATATCATACAGGCTAAGCAAATGACCATGACAGTGCTAATGCTAAGCTAAGGACAGTGCCAGTGCTAATTCTGAGTTAATGGCAATGACATTGCTAATTCCAAGCTAATTACAAAGGCAGTGCTAAGCTAATGACAATAGCAGTAACAAACTAATGACAATGGCAATGCTAATGCTGAGCTTAATGACAATGGCATAAATGCCCGGGGACTGCCAATGAAAATAGGCCATTTTGGCTAAATCTGGCACGTTTACATAATGACATAATGACGTTGATTAATGTGTATTGTCCCGGTTAATTATCAAGTTTATCAACATTATCAAGTCAAAGTCAAATGAAGCGTCACATATGTACGTTTAGGAGCCCAAAAAACAAGGTGTGACATGGCCAGAATTGCTGGATACAGAAGGGATAAGAGAACTAACAAGGACACACATATACAGAAAAGCAGAGCTAGCCAGAACAAGCAAAAAGAGGAACAGGAGGGCTGTAAATAAAAGGCCCAAACTAGAGAAGGCTGTGGCTGGAGATCACGAATGGAAAGGTGGGACTAGAAGAGATAAGAAAGCAGCAAGAAACTAGACAAAAGGGAGGAGCTGCAGACCGAGGGGGACGAGGTTTGTCCTTAGTTGACCTTAGTAACTAGTAACAACTAACTCTTGCACACTCTACAGCGAGGTAAACCAAAAGGAACTGTGGTTCACGCTCGCAAACTTAGGGGTAGAGCTCTGTTTAATGCTGACTGGTGCTCCAGTTGGTAGGAAGTAGATCAGTTATTAGCATTATTTGACGTCGCCTAGAACAAAAGCATACAACATAGATATAGGTATAGCATATCCACATCATTACAGTTATCTAAAGGATGTAGCCTGTCTCTTAACACCCCAGAATGAAAATGATTCCTGTCTTCCAGCTCAAACTGATATGGCTAGTTTGGAGCGCTGGCTATGAAGTATGGCTATATTTCATAGCCAGCGCTCCAAACTAGCCATATTTGGTCACTGTTGGTTTCATCACAACTTACACCTGCTTAGAGATGAATGTTTAGTAGGTACTGGCTCCTTCATACATACTATTTTGTGTGGTACAGCTCATTTTGGTATAGTTATGCTTCAACCAGAACTCAGTAAACCCTTGCGTTAACACTATGTTGCCTATGTTTGAACGTACACACAGCCGGTTCAACCTGAGCCAGGACTTTTGAAATAATCTTAAATCTAGCGCTGATGTTTAATGTAAAAGACATTTCTTCGTTTTATGTGGTTAGTTATATCACCACTTATCAAATGAAGATCATATATTCAAATACGGCACAAATGCAAAGGTATTCATAGGGTGTCCTAACATATTCACATGACTTTATTTTTGTATATTCTCAGACAAGACAATGCGTCCATGCGTTCTGTTGGCTACCAGTTGAAATCCCAGTTGCCAAGAGATTTCAGATCGGAGTGCTTTAGGGTTTTTTTGCCCTTTCGTGGTTAAAACGACTCTGCTCTTGATCTTTGCACTTAACCCCAGGGTGCAACAGCATGACATTAGTGTTTACCTACCTGCTCTGTGATTGCCTACTGCCCCTCCGGTAAATAAATAAAGGTTAGAAATGGTGGTGATACATAGAACACAGAGTGCTGTGAGAGTCTTTTTTTCACATGGCGTTCTTTCCTCATCTATCCGTATTTAAGGATAAGTTGTTAAAACTCAGCATTTTGTCTTTAGTCCAATGCGAGGGCGGTAAACCAGTTCCCCTGGCAATGCAGTCCACACTGAAAGGCTAAACTGCTCCTATTTTTTTATCACTCCACACAGGAGAAAAGAGGCTTTACTCTGTAATCCCTGTTTCAGTTCTCTATGCTCTCTCATGCTTTCTCTCTCCCTCTCTCTCTCTCGTTCGCTCACTTTCTCTCTTGCACTCTCTCCTTCTCCCTGCTGTAAACAAGGCCACCATGCAGTTAAGTATCCCTCACAAACAGGATGGGAGCAGAAGCTGGTAGTCAGCCCTGTTTTTTCTCCGCTTAAGGCAGAAAAGGCTTGCCTCTGGTGGGCTTTACCACCTATAAGCCGTAATTAAAGCCACCAGTTTTATGAAAGTGCAGTCCTATAGTGTGTGCTGTGCTTTACAGTGTCACAGAGTTTTTATATAGCAACTGGAGCTGGATTTTTTCCTTCCTCATCTGATTGCAGACATGTCGTATCATTTAATAGACTCATAAGCATACTGATTAACATTTATAAAAATAGGTTTGAAGTAGGCCAGGGACAGAGACATCAAAGCATAAAAATGAGCGTTTTACCTCATTTCACTGCATAGAACACTGCAGAGAATTAATCCACTGTACTGGAAGCATGAAAATAAACATATGATGTTCATTTAATAGAGTCTTTCAGAATTTTACATGTGACTTTTTGTTACTACTGTAAAAATTAGAAGCAGGCCAATGTAAATGTATACAGATATTACAGATTAGAGTGTTTTCTGAGTTAACCCAGTTCACCCAATCACAGGTTGTCCTAACTCACACTTTTAGTTGAGCACCTCAGTTTAGTCAACTGTACATTTTAGGTTGAGCCTCAGAAACATTAGTAAATGTGCTGCAGCTGCAATTTCCTAGATGTTCTAATGTTTGTGGACACCCTTTCTAATGAATACACACACACACAGCTTGTCTAGTCCCTGTAGAGAGGTACTGTTAATCCCAGCAAGGGCTCAGTGCTCTGACCAAATGGAGATGTAGAACTGAAAATGTGGGTTAGGAGAACATTTGAACAAATTGAGTTGGGTTAACTCAAAACCAGCCTGACTTTATATTTTTTTACAGTGTAAATAATTCATTCCATCTCTGGATTTCAGATTAGATTTCAATGTATTAATTTTTTTTTTAATAACAAAGCTGCAGTTTTATAGACCATTGGCCAGAGCTATTCCAATCTGGCCATCTAATTCAAATCAGATTTATTCACTTTTAAACTGCTAATAGTTAAAAAGTTGGAACTTGTCATCCACTTTGACATTACCCTTGACTCACAGGTAAAGGGTGGGTAAAAAAACTCTACCTCTTGGCTGTGATTTAAATGCGTTGCCGCAGCAAAGCTATTTCTATCATTATAAGATGAATCATTTTTCATGTATATAGAGTACAGAAATACAGAATGGTGATTATAGAAATGATCAGTGCCTAATTCACTGCTATTCCTGTAACTTCTTGTCCATAGGGAACTACTACGGTACGCCACGGCCGGTCCACATTGGGCCTGATAGCCCACCCATCACCTACCAAGAGCATCGCAACCTGTTGAGGAACTTCCGCACACGCAGCAAGTCCCTCAGCAACCTGGAGAAGGCTGTAGAGGAGGGGGACAACAGTGAGGAAGACTCAGGTCTCTCAGGTACTGAAGGGGAAGAGTACATCAGTAAAAGCAGCTTTGTAAATGTATGATTTGATCATTCAGCAAAGAAATCGAGTTCACAGTACTAGTCCTTTTCCCAAAATGGCAACGATCAGTCAAAATAAGGGTGAGCAACATGGCAAAAATATCATTTTAAGTACTTAAAGACATTTTTATGAGATACAATATGTATCCTGATAATACAAACTACTATTCATACAATACAATAGAATAGTTAATTATGTTATTTATTTACAATATATTCTAATTTATATATCATAGTATATGTATATATAATATATGTGTATATATTTATATATGTTTAGTATTGATACTCTCTGTCAGTTGGTCAGTGTCCCTTTAAATGTTCAAAATGCTCAGAGAATTGTATTGTTAGTGTATTGTGTATGGCGCTGAACAAAACTAATTTCTATAAAATATCATTTAATTGCCCATTTTTGTATGAGGCCCAATAGAAGACAGAACGATAGTCAGACAGAACAAGGAGCATTTACATTCATTGTATCAGTCTTAAAGCCACAATAACAGTAATTAGCTTTTGTTTAATTATTTCAGAAAATAAAATGTTAGAAAATGCTCATTTTAAAATTATAGGTGTTTCCACAAGTGGGCAAGTGTAAGAAAAAAAATACACGAAAAATGTAAGATACAAGCTCTTTAAATGACAGTTATTGAGGAGCCTCCAGCTTACTGATCTTGTTAAAATTATTCATAACTTTTTCAGGCTTGTGGATTCAGTAGGAATCTGTTGTGGGCATTTGTTAAATTGTAATCCACCTATTGGTGAGCTATGGATAAAGTTCAGTTGAAATTTGTGACTAAATATTGAAATCGAAGTCCCAGAAATCAAAAACCATATCGATGTCCAAAACCCTCAAGACTTTGTCTTAAATATGCTGAAACGTCCCTGGTTAAATACCAGACTGGAAGATACCCTGGAAGAATCCTGTTATACACTGTTATACTTTGTAATGTAGTGTTATATAAGAAAGGCTGGCTGAGTAATATTTTTGGAAAGGAGCTTTGATTTGAACTGTATTTTTAAAAGAGTAAAGTAGCATTGGGTGACTTGACCTTTGGCTGATTTGATGTTGCGTAAGACTGTCCTAGGGGGTGTGTCTGAAGCTCTGTTGTTTGGATGCTGTTTCTTCTGCCCTAGCGGGATCTGCCGGGGCGAGCAGTGCCCCAACCACTACCATCATCTCCCCCAATCAGACGTGGGACTCGGGCGGGGCTCGGGACGGGGGCGTCACCCTGGAGAACGGAGCCCGTGGAGGAGCGCTGCCTGAAAACTGGGAGATGGCATTCAGTGACTCAGGAGAACCCTACTACATTGAGTAAGTCTGAGAGAGAGAGAGAGAGGAAGAGAGAGAGAGAGAGAGAGAGAGAGAGAGAGAGAGAGAGAGAGAGAGAGAGTTAGAGGCATGGTAGTTCACTTCCCCAACAGGAATTAGTCTTGGATATGACACACTGTTGACTGTGATATTTCGAGAGCACAGTCAACAGTGTGCCACATGTGAATGCATGCCACTAGGAGTCATGTGTATGAGAGCCAATGAAGCCTTTATATAACACTGTCTAGGGCTGCACAATATGGACAAAATACTCTGTATCTCACATTGCCCACATACAGCAAAACATATAAGAAAAGAAAAACTTTACAGCAAATAATATTTATTTATTAAACATGTGATAGAATGCATGTATTGAGTGTGTAAATAGCAAAATATGATTTCAGTTTGAGTATAAAAAAACTAAATGTGGTTTAACATGCATATTAACAACAAGGGCCACATAGCATAGCATAACTTTAAGGACTGCAATAAGGACTTCAATAAACCACCTTTCGCACACTTTACATCATGCATTATTATTATTATTATTATTATTAATAATTAACTCAGATTTCCATCTGTGATGCTGTGGGAATTTATATTTACAACCCTGTTTTTGGTTCAGAATGAAAAGGGGTCATTTACTTTATTAGTCTTAAAGCCACAATAACACTAATAACATTTTGTTTCTTTTTTTTTTCAGAAGACAAAAGGTTAGAAAGTGATCATGTTAAAATTGTATGTGGAACCACAAGTGGGCATGTGTAAGAAATAAAATACTCAGTTATGCTAATAAAAGTAAAGCATGTGAAAGACATTTGTCAAAAGTAGCTTGTTTATAAAAAAACAGCATAGATTAACAGGGCTGTCCTTTTTAAAATTGTGAGCAGAATTTTGATTTAGGAGCAGCAGTGCGAAAAACTAAGCCACTTTTCACACCCTCATCATGCATATTCATTATTATTATTAATATTATTATTATTCATTATCACAGAACAGGTTTCCTTTTGTGATGCCATGGGAATTTGTATTATAATACAAACACTATTTTAATCAAGTAAGAAACATCTGCGGCACAGTGTTGCAGCAGCTCCAGGTGCCTGGTGTTGTGGGTTCTATCCATGCTCCGGTCTCCGGAAGTGTTGGGTGTGTTCCCCATGTGCCCTTGTGGGTTTCTTTCAGGTGTTTTCCACACACCTCCCATGAACACATACTATGCTAAATTGTCCCTAGGGTGCCCCTGCCAGGGGGGTATACCCGCCTTGCGCCAGACCCACCAAGACCCTTCACCAGGGAGAAGCGATTAAGAAAAGGAATGAATGAACGTCTGTGGGCAAAACTAATAAGAACTGCTGGCACAAAAACATACCTTGTGATGATTAGATAAAAGACATATGCATATAGATAGCCTTAGAAATACAAATACAAGCCAGTCATTGGTTTAAAGGATTGTTAGCATACTGCAGCACTACATTAATATTATTAATATTAGAAAGAACATGGATTATGGATAGAATTGCTCCTTAAAGCAACATTATGCAGCATTTTGACCTTAAAATAACAGCTTCAGAATCATGTTGATTGTCCACTGACTTGTAATAGAGAGAATAGCGTCTTTGTCATTGCAACTCTGGGCTCCAGATGTTTATTTGGAGAAGCAGGCAGGATAACACCGCAGATTCATATACTGTATCACCGTAGTACACATCATTCTATCACTTTTAGTGACAGTTCTGTATCTCTCAGCTTGTCTTAAAATGCCTGTGTAAAGTCTTCCCTTTAGTGGTGTGTCAAAGCGCTAATTCCACTTCCTAACTACAGGTAGGAGCCCAGGAGCGAGACAAACCAATTCTTGCATATTGCTGTTTTAATTACATTCTGAAGTGGTGGATATGATGATGCTGCAGTCCTGATATTACAGGGTGTGTGATAGATATAGAAACACTCTGATCACTCGTTCACTCAGTGTGTACATTTTTCCAGCCATAACTCAAAGACGACGAGCTGGCTGGACCCGCGGACTCACAGCAAGGAGATCGTCAGCAAGACAGAGTGTGAGTGTAAAACCCCCGCACCAAAACCACCCCACCCCTGCCTGTACTGTACTGTACTGTACTGTGTGGCTTCTGTGATGAGTGTGTGTGTGTTCTCTCAGAACTTTCTCCTCATTTTCTCTCTCTCTCTCTCTCTGTCTCTCTCACTGACATACACACACACACACAATCTATCTCTACTGTGGAATCCTCACAGTGAGATTAATGAATTCTCAGGGTACTGAGAATGCTTTCTCCATCTTATCCCTATGCTGTCGCTGCCATCCAAGCCACTCCCTTAGTCACTTTTTTAAGCTGACAGTGATTCTCTTACTCATACTGCACTAGAATGTTTTTCCAAGAAGGTCATGTTGGTTCATTCCCTTCAGAATTCACAAACACATACAAATAAATAAATAAATAATTTGTGACTTTGTGACACTAATGTACATATAGTCATATGCAAATGTTTGGGCACCCATGGTCAGATTTCCTGTTTTGTTGATTTTCTAAGTGAAAATAAGGCATTGAGTCCTCTACAGGGAAAACACTTCTGCATAATTAAATATAAAATTACTTAATTTGCTTAATTTATCATATGACGTTTGAAGGTTATGGCACATGTTAAATTCAGGAAAGAAATCTGATTGTCTTTTCTGTAAAAAGACAAGAGTGTTCGAGGCTCATAGTTTGTTACTTCCATGTAATTATCCTGTGCTAAGATAAATACAGTTTTCCATTCTAGGGCCCCTTTACTTACTAGCTGCTATACTCATTACTGCACTTTACACTTTGTTTATATGGCATATCCATACATATCCACAGTTTACTTATTAGTATAGTAACTTAGTTTGCGCCGGAAATCACATTTCTACCATTGTTTAAGACCCAAGCAAATTCTGATCTGTGTAGATTGTGCTAGAGACATCTTTAGCTTACAGTGCGAGGAGGATATACAAATAAAATACATTTCAGAATACAGAGAACACTGTTCTGCACCCTGTTCGTGTCCTGTAGAGGATTTGTTCACTATTTCACTTAGTAAATACTTTTGCATGTGTCTGTAACTATGATATAGGTTTTTTAATACCGTACAGCAGTGGTCACTCATTATTTACATTTTTGACTTACTTATCCACAGTGACTTATATCTGAATCATGTTACATCAGTCTAGGACCTACCTAAGGACTCTTATTGGTGCCCAGCTGGCAAATTAAACTGTTAGAATTGTTGTACAGTGCAATAGTACACCGAGTAGCCAGCAGAGGGCACTATGGTTAAGCATTCCTGGGTTTGCTCTGATCCCCCCCCCCAAGTCAATAAGCGCAGACAGGGCAGGTCTGTAGACATTAATATGAATGCTGCATTAAGCATGCCATCTGCTGACTTGACAGCTAACTGTTTTTTCGGAATATGCGTGTCTTGTGTGTGTGTGTGTGTGTGTGTGTGTGTGTGTGTTTCTCAGTGCCTCCATTCACAGACCAGCCATCTGATTTGAAGGGCTATTCCATACACACACGGCTGTCCAAAGGGCCGCGGGGATTCGGCTTCAATATTGTGGGGGGCAGCCGTCCCAGGGAATTTCTGCAGGTGTACAGTGTCACACCTGGAGGACCACCTGCACTTAACACAGGTAGGCCTCTGATTCCGGATGAGTGTATTTGAGAGGACACTGATCGTTTTATTCATTTCATTCTGCAACAATAGGAACGTCCCAGTCACATTTTTAGCCTCCAATCTTGACCTGAGTCAGTCAGTTTTGCGAATCTGCTGATCCGATATTTACATTGTCATTGGTAACACAGCTTCACCTTTCACGCGGGTTCAACTTGGTAAAATCATCTGATCTAAGTAACGTTAGGCTGCCAGTTACATTAAAGGTGGCATAGAATGCATTATTTGAGTATTGAAGCTGTTTATGATGTGTTATTAATAAGTATGTCACTTTGCTTGGGGTAAAAGAAATGCTTAGACGCTCAGTTATACAAGGTTATTTACCAACCTGTAATTCTTCCTCAAAATGATACACACTGATTTTCTTTTTATTGTGGGTTTGTGAATAAAAAGTGATGAGCTCTGCTTTTATTGGCTGGTTTATGTCACCATGACATCTCTCTCTAACCCAGCATAGCATAACCTTTAACACTGTAACAAGAACCATTTGCAATTATTTCCAAGTCCTCCTGGATAGTGTAACTGTCCTCTCTGGTCCTCTTGGTGTCCAGTCGACATGGTATGTGGTTAGCCACCTGAAGAGATTGTAGTATGGTCTGGTAGGATTAGCTTTTTTTAGCCAAGCACATGGCTAGCATCTGCTCCTGGTTCTTCCCTGCCCATCACGCTCTTCCCTCGTGGCTCTTCCCTGCCCGTGGCATGCTGCTCTTCGCAGTGGTGCTTCCTCCGGTCGGCCCTTTTCGAAGGGAACCCCCTTCTGCTACCCCTTCTAGCCTTGCTTTCATATTTTCCCAAAGTAGCCGTTGCGTTTAGCCCCTGGAAAGGCTTTTGTTAAGGGGCTGGGCTTGTGAAGATTTTTACACAACAGTTTTTGAGCTTTGGAGCTTTTGGAGTTTTTCATTTTGCTGCTCTGTTTTACTTACATGGGTTTGACCCAACAGTGTTCACAAAATGTCCCTTCTAAGGATGTCCCCCTCCGATGCAATGGAAAGGGATCGAGGCAGATCCAGGCATGTAATGACAAAGATGCAGACGTTGTTTTAACCATAGTGTTCAGAGCACTATGTGGTATCCTCAGGATGCCATTACTGGACATTATTGCCCAGCCGGAGCAAAAGAGTGTAGAGTCTGCAATGTGGAGCTATTTTACAGTGGACCATGAAAACAGAGCATCAGATCTGAAAATGTATAAAACAGAAAGTCTCATTATAGGTTTTAACTCTGTATTAATCAGCAGCTCATCTTATTTAACTGTGCGGCTGTATTATTTATTATTTATTATTATAACACAAAGATCGGTATCGGCTGATACTCAGCATTAAGCATTATTCAAAGAGTACTTCAATGTACCAAACTCTCCCAGGTAAAATAATTTTTTCACTGTAATGTAGAACTAAACAGATACATTTACTACCTTTTTGAAATGGCCAGTTTGTATGTCTTGTCAGGTCAACATCAGCACTGCATTTTAAGGTTGTCTGTTCCAAGTGAAGTAGCCCACTCCTTTTTCTGTGAATGCGACTGTGCATGCGCTGTTACTGCTGAGTGTGTCATTTTTCATTTTACATGCCGCTAGTTCAGAACCCAATTTTGACAGAAGAGCAAACACTGGCATAGCAAGTGTGCTACTTTCATTTTCCACACTGCAGACATTTATCCTGCTTGGTTCTGAAAACATGGTTCTCATTCCTGCAGATTGTAGATAATGTCCATTTATAGAATTTAAACAGTGTCATACATAAAGTGCAGTAAAGTAAAATAGTGGTAACAAAATGTGAATTAGAATCAGATTTTTAAAAATGCTGATTCATTTAATGATGCTCCAAAACTGATCCTTTAGACTGGATTGGGAAATCTGGTAAATGTGCAGACAATAATCAGGTAAATGTGTACAATAAAGACAGAAGGCTCACTGTCATGGTTACTCATTCATCAGCTCTGTGCAGGATATCTGAATTTAGAAATGTTGTCTTTTACGTCATTTATCACGTCAACAAAATCAGATCAGCTCGCAATGATAAGAGTTTTTTTTTAAAAAAAAGGACGGCCACCAGAGGGCAGTATATCGAAACTGGACTAAACCTAAAATATCTCAAGAACTCTATCAGGTACCATCAGTCAGTATACACCATAATAGTAATGCATGTTGTCTCTGCCATGCAAAAGTCTCTAAAAGTCTCCATTTTTGGCATTTTTCTTTTTGACATAATTGCACTTTTTCATAATTTGTTCTTTACATTCTGTCAGAATTTCATGATGAAAGGACCAATAGAAATGCTCCAAACATTGTACATTGATTTTCATTAAACATTTTATTTTTCCTTTTCCTGTAAAGTTTTTGGAAATTTTTGGGATACAAATTTTACCTGATGATATATATAAAGCAAGACTACAATATGAACATTTATTTTTTTCTCTTACATATAAATATTTCACTTTACATTTTGATTATAAAAATAGGTTCATGTATAAATAAAAAATAAAAATATGCCACAATCTCCCGTACAACTCCAATAGTGAACATTTAACTTCCCACAACAGAGGCTGAGCTGTAGCTGCTAATGGAATCAGGAGCAGTCTGGGAGGTGATGATAATGCTGGTGGTCACTGCTTAAAATATTTATTGCACACATAATAATTTAATGTCTTTAAAAAATGTACTTTTTCTTGTGTGCAAATGTGCACTCAGTGCTGGGAAGTGAGCATCAGATAAAGCAAAGCATCTTTTTTGCTAGAATGAACATGGCCTTACTCAACTGAGAGAGACAGACACTATCATCCAGTGTTGGATTTTATTCTGATCATCATGAGGATAGAGAGGGATAGAAAAGGGATGAAAAGAACAGATAGGGAGAGAGAGAGAGATAGAGAGAGATGAAAGATGGATTCTGGCTAAACAAGATGTTCACTCTCCATGTTCTGTATCCTCTTATCTCTTCTCTCATCCCTCCATCTCTTCTCTCATTTTTTATTCTTACTCTCTTCTCTCTTGCTTGGCTCTTGTCCTCTTTTTTAGTCTGGATTACACTGTCCCCTGTTCCTCTGTATGTCTGTCTCTCTGGATGGATTACAGCGATGTGATTGGTAGGGTCTCATGGCTCATGATTTGAATCTGGCGATCTGTTCTTAATCCTGATGGACTGAGGTTTTAATCTTTCTGTCCCCGACACGTACCGCTGCCTGCTCACGTGTGCTGTACTAGCATACTGGCATACACATGTTCTCACACACACACTCACACATTCACATAGGTCAGTACTTATTCATGCATTGGATGTCCATGTGATCATCACATTGAGTAGGTCCTTTATTTTATTAGTAATTTTTTTGTGTATCTCGTTGTACCTTATGTGTATTATCAAAATGGCAACTTTACAGGAGAAGCAAAACCCCTTCTTAACTTTCAGTGGAAAAGATTTTATCCCAAGTCATTTTGGAAAATTTCTATTGGTCTATTTACCATGATTCATCATGTAAAAAAAAGAAAAACAATGAAAATGGTGTGGCAGTGAGGAGGCGGGAGTGACCCTACGCCGCCCTGATGCCGTTGGCATAAAAAGGGCATGCACAGCAGTTCACAAAGGGGAGACGAACACACGGACTGAGGTGCCAAAACACGGACCAGAGTGCTCACATGTGTACAGACTGTTAGAGCCCCGGTTGGGCTTTTATGTTTTGTTGATTTTTCGTTTGGGTGTGGTGGACGGTGCATGAAATAAAGGTATGTGTGTCACTTGAGCCCTGTGTTGGTTTTGTCTCTGAGCCCCACTGCCAATCGGGTCGCGGTGGTCACGTCCCTTTCCCCAGGGGTCATGCTACAAAGGAGATGCAAGGTTTTTGTAGGACGGTGTTGTCATGCATAAAGACATTTAGATGCATAGAGACGCTTCCGATTTTTCACTGTATCAGCTGTATCATTCAGCTGAGCTCTGTTGCTAAGCAGCGGCCTGGCTTGACATTAAAGCAAACCAGGGCCTGTACAACCCTCAGGCTGTACAGTAATGTTGCAACAGGCCACTTGTTGAGGAACTATAATTTGGTGGAAGGAACTGCAGATATTAAAACATCTTTAATGGCAAGTTTAGGGGTCAGTGTCTGTCTTTCTTACTTTGTATAAAGGCAAGAGAACATACTGTGTGTTCCTTTGAACAACACCACAGCTGTAATGATCCTGACAGCCGGGGCTTCATCGACTCTCAGATAAACCACATCCATCAAGTGACATGCAGAGAGTCACTTGTGTGTTGAAAGTCATCCTTGTCATCTTCATCAGTGTCATAGTCATTTATATCAGGAGTGTCTGAGTATCATAAGAAGCATTGTAGAAAACTACATAATAATAATAATTATTATAATAATAATAATAATAATAATAATATTTAAACCAATATTTAACTTAAGGTGTATTGTGTATTATGATAATTGATTATAATAAACTATAATTCCATATATTAAATTTTTTTTGACTGCTCTAGTAATTATGTCTCCTTTCTCTTTCTCTCTCCCTCCCTCCCTCCCTCCATGCCATCAGCGGACATCCTGGTCTACATTAACGACTTGTGTGTCCTGGGTATGTCCCATAAGGAAGTGGTGGAGATGCTGAAAGCCGTGCCTATGGGCCACAGTGTGGACGTGGTGCTGCGCAGAGGTTACCCCATGCTTTACAATCCCGATGGCTGCCCCAAAACCAGCCTGTCGTCTCCCGCTGACCCGGCTCCGGGCTCGGCCCAGCCACCACCTCCCCCCGAGGGGCTCTCCAACCTAAACCGCACCGTCTCCCTTCACAACGGCTTTTACCCTCGCCTGCAGAAAGAAGCCCTGGACGCTAATGGCAATGCAGCGGCTCCGCCCTCTTACCCAATGGCCAATGGAAATGCGGGAGGCACAGCTGTAGGGTTGGTGGGCGTGTCCTCCAACCCACCGCCACCACGGCCCGAGAGAATGAGCTCAAGCCACAGTGACACTGAGGTCAGCTCCGCCGTCACACGCAGGTAATAAACACATACAGACATAAACACACACACATGAACCACACAGCTATGATGGAATATGATGTATGTATTGTATATATATAAAACGTGCCGTTGCTTTTTTTGTGAACGTGCAAAATGAAGCTACTACACTGTAATTATGTTGTAGACGAAGAAGTGTGCCTCTGTAAATTCTCTCTTAAAAATCAGACTGTAAAATGGTCATGTAAAAGGGTTTAAACTGTATAAGGAACACAAAACCTAATAATATATAAGTGAATAATAACTATATATGTGAAAATATGTGAGACTTATCAATAGTAAACTAATCATTATCTTAATCAACACTTATTGATTAAAGTGAATTATTTTGATACCTATAACTGATAAATTATTACATGTTTTTGTTTAAATTATTATTAACAATTTGCTTACTGAAATACAAATAATATAATATTATAAAATACAAATAAATAAGAATTATTTATAATTTTAGAAATATATTTTGTTTATTGTATACGACTGTATTTTATGTATATTCTGTATATTAATGTAGGTTATTTGTTTAAGTTGAATGAGGACTGTAATATATGTTTATAAACATATTATATAGGGGTCCAAAAGTAATCATATTTTATTATGAATATGAATTATTTTTATACAATTAAGCTTAATTTGTTATTAAATGTATGTGTATCAAATTATTATTAGATTAGAATGAATAAATAAACCATTCAGAATAATAATTTGTTATTTGTATGTTTGTAAATGGTTGATTAGTCAGGTGATCAACCATTTTTATTAATGCATTTGTATTAATGCACAATGCATCTGTTACATAGTTATTAACAATCATTGACATTGTTATATAATAATTATACTGCTGTTTATTAAGGCCTGTCATCAGATGTGATGTACAATATATTATCTCTTTATTTTTTCTTGAATTCTCTCTATCCCCACTATCCACGCTTGACCAGAGCTTCCCTCATCCGCACATACAACAACAACACGCTCCCTGCCCCTTCTCTGGCTCACCAGTCTTCAAAGTCTTCCGAGAGTGATCTCTCCTCCGGTACTCTGCCTCTCCCTCAGCCTGAGGTGGGCTCTGCAGCCGCCCCACCAGGTGCCCCCAGTAGCCAACGTCCCCTCATGCCCCAGACCTCGCTCGTCATCTCCCCTCCAACGGAGCTCCCACCTTGTGGCTTTAACGGCTGCCCGGCTAACAATCCCCCTCGTCCCGCCCCAGGTAGCCTGGGATCTCCCAGCGGGTCATCTGGGGCCGGAGCAGGGGGTGAGCTGGTGCCCGTGGCTCTAGGGAGGAGTGAAGGAGGGGGGATGGGCTTCAGTGTGACGGCCGGTGGCCAGGGCGGACAACTGGCTCTGGTCAAGAGGGTGTGGGACCGGCGGCAGTGCCCTTCCCTTCAGCCGGGGGACGCCATCATCAAGATCAATGGTGCGGATGTGCAGAGCCTCAGTTTTGCACAGGTAACATCACCCATATTAGGGTCACTTTGGCTGTCTGTTTAACTAAGCTACTAATATGGCTCATAACTACAGCCAAGGTAGTAAAATGAGTCAATTGTTAAAAAAAAAATTAAGTTAACTATTAAATTAAGTTATACAACTTGATTGAATTATCTATTCAGAGTGTGTGTATGTTCAGATTTTTTATCTGGGCAATAGCTTTATTTGATGTTGTTTTATTTTATCTGCAGGTTCAAAGAGTGTTGCAGGAGCATACTAGACAGGGAGAGGTGGTCTTATTAGTTTACAGAGGAGGTAAGTATCAATGCTAATCTATGCTAAATACTGCATAATTACTACACATTACATGTTTTGTATTATTTAATAATAAATGTATTCAATATATATTTTTTATTGATTTTATAAGCATTTTAACTTAAGACAATACAGTAGTTTAAACCATGAAGAAGAAAGAAATATTCCATAATAATGTACACAAGTATCTAGCTAAACAGTATAGGATGCATGCAATTTTTTAGGGAAGTTTCCTTTACCTTGTTTAAACGTTTTATTATGAATGGACCAATAGAAATGCTTTAAAATTAATTGTAATAAGATCTTATTACATTGACTTTCATTGAAAGTTAATAAGCTTTTTTTTCTTCGGCATTCTAGAGTTTTTTTGCGGGACAGCAACATATTATTGATATAATGGATTGTGACTCTCCAAAAACCATTTATAGTTAGTTTGGACCATTTCTATTGGTCCATTTATCAGGACATAGGGTGTGTTCAATTTAAGTAAAGTATAAAAAAATGTTTGTTTGTTTTTTTTGTACGGTTTTGGACAGTGAGGATATGTGAAAATAAAATGTGTATATCACACAGAATTGAATATGTATAAAAATAGCTAAAAACTAAATCTCCCAACCATCCTGCTGGTTATGAGTGAATAGATCGACTTCTCGCTCCTAAAGACACACAGAGTCATCAAGTGTTTAAGAAGCATTTCTTATTATCATTTAATATTGAAAACCTACAACAAGCTTTTTTTATCAGTGTCAAATAAATATTTTGTACATCGTTTTTATATAGCTACTTCATAATTTTTATTCATACATGCTTTTTTTTCATTTTAGATATAAGACGTTTTTGTGTGCCATAGGCGATATGTAATACTACGTCCTACTAATTGCATACCGTATTTTCCCTACATCGTCCTGACTTATCATATAGTAGACTGGAAAGCATTAGGCTACATTACAACAGTAAAGGCTGAAACATTAAACAAGCTCAGGTAAAAATCCACAATGTAGGTTACTGATGGTGCTCTACAATAATAAAGCATTGTCTGCTTAAATGTTTGTTTACTTTGCTTTCCTCTCCTCTGCAGGATCTGTCATCTCACCTGTCTCCTCTAACTACTACAAGGCCATCCCTCCACCCCAGGGTCCTCCAGACTTGACTTCCCCTTCCTCAGATGGGCCCACAACCAGCCAGAGCACTCTCTCCCCACAGTCACCCTCTGGTGAGCTCCCTCCCCTGGTCCAAAGCACTAGCTTCCTGGACTCCGTACCAGTGACCCTTACCATGGAGCCCAGAGACTGGATGGGAGTGGAAGACGTGTCCGGACAAGGGCCTCGCACATCAGACTCCGCCCTGGGAGCGGTCTCAAAAACCCTGACAGATGGGAGAGGAGCGCCCCCTCCCAAAAACCTGGAAGTAGAACTAAGGAGGAGGCCTGGGGAGGGCTTCGGATTCGTCATCGCCTCCCAGGATATGAAGAATGGAAGTGAGTACTTTGGATTTTACTGCCTGATGCAGATTTGCCTTCAGCTACAGTAGTCTGTGCCGGTCCAGATTTTAACTTGTGATAAAAACACATGTCTAAGAACAATTTAGTATAAGGCCATCCTTTAAAAACCATAAATTCCTGCAGTATATGCACTTTCTGAGTTTTATCAATGCATAGCTGAGAATTACAGAGGAAGCATACAGCTGACAGTCTTCGGCCCCACTGTTATCTTTTAACACCTGTTGGACAGTGTTGACAAGCGGCCAAGGCATTTCCTCGTTTCAGTCATTGGCCCTTGTTTACGCTCTGTCTTTATTGGATTAGAAATTTCAAACTTTACGCTCTCATTCACATTTAACACAAATGAACTAACCATGGCATCTAGACGTGCAAGTTATATTTTAGTTTAACAACGAGCAGTTCAGGTGTAGACTTTAGATATTTATTCTCTACTCACAAATACTTAACGCCGGGCTGGACAAGCTTTACAAAACATTGGCAAAATCACATTCAACCCACTGAGAAACTGTTGCTCTGATGTTTAGACTTTCTACACTCTGAACTGAGATTCCAGGAAAAACACAGGACTGTGTTGTTGTATCTCATTGAAAGTAGAATGCTTAAAAATCACAACAACACATTTACCACCATGTTAGCTTTAGTTCTGCTACACAAACAACCCTAAACCTAAGACACAATAGTACAATAGTTGTGCACTACAGTAGCTCTCATTAGACTGAGTGGGATTTTTGCCAAAGTTCTGTAAAGCTTGTTCAACATTGCAACAGTAGCAACAAAAGAACTTGTTTGTAGGCAGAGCCTGGGCAGTGGACTTGCAGTCAATAACAGCAGTTTGTACAAATTGAAAACGTTTAAGGTACACAGGTAATACAGACTCTACTTTTCTTCTGAAAAGTTCAGCTATGGATGTAAGTGTATGTAAGAGGATCTGCCGGTCCTGCTGGTTTACATGGACCTGACGTTTGAGGTTTTCCACACATACTTAGTATGGTAGGAGTGGAGGTTTTGATGTTACTTGTCTCCTTCCAGACTCAAGTTATTATGTACATACAGCCGTATGAAAAAGCATACATATAGCAAGTGTGGTTACTGTAGGGGATATGTTCTTATGTACTACTTCTACTACTAATAATAATAACTTAATTTATATCGCATCTTTCATACATTAAGGATGACGCTCAAACTGCTTTACTATACAATGTTAGAAAGCAAAGAAATTAGAAATGTGTAAAAAAAAGTAGATCCATCAAATAAAATGCCACATTTCAGGGCAAATTAACTAACAGAAACAGATTAGAATTACATTTAATCAAATCTTTAACAAATATTACAGTTTGAACATTTTTCCTGGCAGTTGTTCTTCATATCCTCCTTCTGGCTTGCTCATCATCTGTAACTACTGGTTAGGGGATTCCTTCCAAAATCCACAGTGACCATAGGTACTTTCAAAAAGTCTAGCTCAACAATTGTGTGGACACAACACTCAATCAGTCAGGTCAGCCAGCACTGCTTTACTGTGTCGCCTGATGTGGCCCAGTGCGATCTGTCCAAGGCCATATTCCTGCCTGCATTTCTGCTTTGCTATTTTGTGAACAGAGACATGGCCTTTTGTTTGTCATGTCGTTCTGTCCCACGCAAGAAGGAAGGAATGTGCTGTGTAGATTAGATTGCCATCATTTGTATCCAAGCTGATGCCGTCCAATGGAAAGGAGCCTGTTGATTGCCTTCATAGAGCAGTGAATTAGAACCAGGCTTAGCGGGGAGTAGCCCTGAATAACACCCTAATCCTGCTTTATTTCAGCCGATCGGGCCGGAGAGACCCAAACAAACGGGAAAAAGCAAATCCCACCATTTTGAGCTGTTTTATTCCCGTTGTAAAACAGGAGGGCATTTCTGTGTGCTTCTCAAAACGTATGGCTGTTGTGAGTCATGCAATTGTGCAATGAGCGCACGCACGGAAATGAGGCTTAATTAGCAATCTAAGCATGATTCAGTCTGAGGGAAGACGCAGATGAGCGCTCGAGCCTCGTTTAATGATGCCATACGAGCTGAGGTCACGTCACGCTAAGCCAGAATAAAGGAGGGGGCTCCGTCATGAGCGAGTGTCAGCGTATCTCTAGGGTTTGACATCACGCGCTTTGACATCACTGCTCTAAAGGTTAAATTGTTGTTATGCAAGTTGCGTTCTTCAAGGTCAGGCCGCACTTTTGATGTTGTGACGTAAGTCACGGCGGTCAGTAATGCCTTCATTTCCACTTCAAACGGCATCTGGATCGGTCATTTGCATAAATGCTTTTGTTGCACTCCCACCCCCCGCTTTAACACAAAGCTTTTTACATAACAAAACCAACCAGTTTCTTACGTGACTGAACAGGTTTTTGTGCTGGACAGTGACTCCGTAAAAGCCTCTGATTCCAGCTCATGTGATGCAATTTTAATACATACATCTGCTGCCACACTACTGTCTTTTACCTTCTCTCTCCCCCGCTTCCCTGTTGCTCGCACGCCCATAGACACTCATACAAGTATGCATGACTTGGCCCTTTTTTCACTATCTTTACTCTCACGTACATAATAATCGTATAGACACATACACCCCCCCCACACACACCCCTGTTCCTGTGCCCTTTTTGTTGGGAGTGGATTCAGTCTAATACTAAATCTCCCTCATATTCTTTATTCTGACTCAAACATACACAGGAAACACACACACACACAAATGCTCACACGCACTCCCACAGATATTCCCTGTCATGCTTTCCCTTGCAATCTACCTCCCTCCAGCTCTCTTGCTCTCTCTCTCTCTCTCTCTCTCTCTCTCTCTCTCTCTCTCTCTCTCTCTCTCTCTTTTTCTCTCCACTCCCCTCGTACTGCTCTTCAGTTGCACTCTTCAGAGCAGGAGTGCAGGCTGCCCCTCTCTCTCTCTCTCTCTCTCTCTCTCTCTTCGCTCTCTTCGTGAGAAACAGCTTGTACGGAATTTCTGTTGCATTCCTTTCCTCCAGTTTGATGTCATTATAGAAGTAAGGTCAGCTTACCTTCTGAATTTCCACCGGGACCCGAGCGACCAAAGATGTTGGAGCGGCTCCAGTCAGCCATGAAATCCGTCAAGGACTCCAAACGTAACTACCTCACTCTTGTTCACACTTAAGTGACTGTTGTTGTTCCGAGTGGGTTTTACGCTCGTGGCATGGGGATGTGCTTTACAGCTTTTCTAGGTGTGCTTGTTTTCACGTTTAGCTGATTTAACCACCTCTCTGAAGTATTTACTGTGAGGCTCGTGTCTGAGGTACGTAGCTCATGTCTTTTGTGGGAACCGTACATGTGTATGAGAGAGAGTAAACAGTGTGTGTATGAGAGTGTGAGTTGAAAGAGAGGCAGAGAGAAAGAGCGCATTGTGTTGTGTATGAAGTCTTGGGGGACTGCGGGGTAGTTATGGTGATCCGTGTTGCTTTGATTTGGCCCCGGCACTAATTATCCAGCAGACTGGCTCTGTGCTTTAGCCAACCTGAAATCTCAAATGCCTGAAATATTTCCAGCTGCCTCTTGGTGAGCTACAGTCATGAATGGCCTAATTCTTCACTTCTGCACCGGAGTGAGATACAGGCTCTCTCTGCAAAGCACATCAGTGCCGGGGTCTCCCCTGACTGACATACGGTTGACAATAGAAGAGAAGTGGATAGAGATTCAAATGGTCACTGTTGACAAACAAATCATGCATCTCGGAGGTGGTTCTCTATATCACAAGATCTTAAACGGCACTTATCAGACAAACCATATTGAAAATCTAAGTCCTTTACAAGCAATTAACAAAACATTAAAATACATTGGATGTCCAAATGTTTGTGGACAACCCTTCTAAAGAATGCTTTCATCTACTTAAAGTTGCGCTACTACTTGCTGACACTAATGCAAATACACACACACACAGCTTGTCTAGTCTCTGTAATGAAGTACTGTCAATAGAATAGGACTCTCTGGAGCAGATAAACATGAATCTATTGACACCATGCCTGAAGACACTTGTGGGCTACAGGGATATAAAGCCCCTCAGCATTGAGCTGTGGAGCAGTGGAGCTGCATTCTCTGGAATGATGGTGCTCCAGCCAGTACTTGAGATGAGTTGGGGATG
Organism: Salminus brasiliensis; assembly: GCF_030463535.1. Classification (NCBI taxonomy): domain Eukaryota; kingdom Metazoa; phylum Chordata; class Actinopteri; order Characiformes; family Bryconidae; genus Salminus; species Salminus brasiliensis. Next base: position 15,886,705 of record NC_132883.1, read on the forward strand.
ATGTGAGTGGTAATCAGCCAACATCCTGACCTTACTAACGCTCTTGTCACTGAAGTAGCAGTGCTACAAAATCTAGTAGAACTCTTCCCTCAATAGTACAAACAACAAAAGCAGGATAAATTGTTTTATTAATACCCTTGATTTTGGAAGAATGAGCAGGTGTCCCAGTACTTTTGTCCATATAGTGAAGAAAACAAATACTACTTTATAAAACAAATACTTCTGACTAAAAAAGAACAAAAGAAAGGTCGATATAGCAGATAACAAAATAAATAAAATTATACAAGCAATACAGATTAAGATCAGTATAATGCAAAGTGAAATTGTAATAAAATAACAATGGGAAAAATAACTAAAATGAATCAATAATAAAAGGTAGAAATATGAATGAATGAAAATAAATAATAGTAAATAAAAATAAAACTAAGACCATAAAAATGTTTATAAAATAATCTATAAAATAATTTATAATCTAAAACCTATAAAATCTATAATCCTGACAGTATCTTTTTTTTTTTGCATGTAAAGATGTTCAAATGTTCAGCCTTTCTCAGCTCTATGGTTTGGATCATAAAGGCTGAAAGCTGTCCTGCTTTGTGGAACAACTAAAAGAGAAGAACCACAGATCACATCATCATTTGGTTCATAAACTAAAAGCCAAAAGCAGGTAGTGCCTTACAAACTAGTGAAATCATTTTAAAACCAGGACAGAAACAAACAGGTAGCCAGTGCACAGACTTTAGAATAGGTGGAGATAAAGCGTGAAAGAAAGGGCTCTTAATTTCATGTGCGTTAATGTCACTTTGGGACAGTCCATGTCTGTCAGTCCATTTGTCATTAAATGGTTATTAAATGAAAGAGCAGCTGGCGTTTTTAAGTCGTTTATAAAGGTTTTGCTATGACAGCAACAGTTAGGGATAGTACATCTGAGTAGATGAGCATCCACACTGGGCCAGTCTCAGCAGAACATGCTGTATGGGATATCAGAGGGAAAAAAAGAATGAATCTGATCCAGTTCTGTAACAAGTCCCTTACTCTCACACTGTGGGATGAGAGATGGTGTTGACAGCTGTGTGGTGTGTTTCATGCTATGGTGGAGTAGTTTGTAACATGATAAACTGACTGTGGTCTAAAATGCCCAGATACGGTTTTACCACCCTGTTATTTTGCTGATTTTCCTTCTGTGCTGGGCTTTGATTGGCTGGTGTATTCTCAAGTTTTGTTGGATTTCGCTAGTGGAAGTGACAGGAAAGCTGGTAATCTTGTGTTAGCCTTTAGCCTAGCACGGATACCCACCTGCTTCTTTAGCTTTTTCTTTGTCGCACACCGCTTTCTAAGCTACTGTTCTGTGGACACTGGCACAGGAAATACTGCAGTGATGGGGGGCCTGGTTTGCAAATTTTCCGATATCTAGCAGAATCTGGTGATGAAGTGTGGCTTTCAAATATTGTCTCAGAAAATTAAATAAAAAAAAACAAACAAACATAGGTTTTACCACTTTGCCAGCTTTGACTGGGGCTACACGACTTTTGCTAGAGGTCTGGGTGTATGTAAATCTCTGGATCTGTATCGGCCAGCGCTCAAAGTTTCGGTATGGTACAGTTGAAGATCTCAAAATGATACCAGTCTCAGTACTGGAAAAGAAAAAGCAGTATCAGTCCATCTCTTACGACTGCTTCCTGTCGCAAACCCCTTTTGTGTTCTGAAAGGTCATGGGCGTGCCTCTTTGCTCTGTGCTTTTTGTGCTTTTCTTACGTTTTTTTCTGGATCTGCTGTGGTTTCACATAGTAAATGAACATAGTGAATCAACACTGCATGCTTACCAATCTGCCTCTGTCATAGTTCCCTTTTGACCTGGCTTCATGTAGAATTTGGCAGCCTACAAGCTTGTAGCCTTGGAGGTTTTTAACCAGTAAATCATTGACAGAAAAAGAGAACAGTTCGACGGTCCATTACACATTTTAGCCCTCTCCTCAAATTTAAAGCTCTTGGTGTGAATTGTTTAAAATGTTTAACAGTAAGAGGACGGCCATGACAGAGAGAAAAAATAAAAATACACAGAATAAAGTTCAGTTCATGTCAGATTAGCCCCGCCAGTTTGTACAAAAGTCCCTGTATTTACTGAATAATACACCTTAGTATGTAATAAGACTTTTTTATGTTAAGGGGTTAAATGCAGTGCCCATGTAGTGTCTGTATCATTTCAAAAGCTGTCTGTGAGACACCGTACATAAATGAAAGGAAATCTTATCAAGTGTGCATGCTGGCATTTAAATGAAGTCATCTGAAGAGAATCTGCCATTACAGGAATATCTTGTTTTGTGTGTTTGCCTGATATGACCACAGGAAGAACAGAAGGCCGCTAAGATCACTTGTAGTACCTTTTGCTTAAAACTCGTGGCTGTGTGGTGGCTGATGTCTGTAATGTTGCTGTTAAAATACCATACTTTTGACACACATGTAGTGTATCACAAACTTTAATATTGTGAAAATACTATGACAAAAACATGTCAAATATGAACCCCAAAAAGCTATTTAAATTGTTACAGCTTGACTGACAGCTTAAATCAATAAAACGCTATTTAAGTGTAAACAAACAAATGAACTAGATAAGCTTAGAAGCGACACAATAACTATTCGTTTGTGTGATATATTGTTCCAGAAATAGTTGCAATAAACAATATCATTGATATTATTGCTTTTTTAAGATCATTTAATGCCACACATATACGTATAGAAATGGTATAATAACATAATAATGCAATTACACTCTTTTAAAGAACAATTAACTTTTTATAATTAAGAATATTTAGGCACTGGAATTATAAGTATATGAAAAGTCAGATACTCGAATTCAACATAGTTAATAGGATCGGCGTGGGCCTCTGTAAAAATGAAAAAAAAAATAGAACCATGTCATCTCTAGCATCAACTTAACAAGACTTTTTTGCCCATAAAATCTCATTCTAACTGGCAGAATAGATAGTGCAGCATAGTGTAGAGTTGTGCTACTGTTAACAGTATATGATCCTTTTGGAACTTTTGGAGGCTCTTCAATTTGACTCTGTGGAGGAAGCTCATAAGGTGCTTTGAGGAACCTTTAAGAACATTTTTTTTTAGAAGACAAATGGTTCCTTGAAGGCTCCTTAAAGCACCATAAGAGGTTACTCCACAGTTTCTAATTGAAGAGCCTCCAAAAGTATAAGGTTCCTCAAGGACCGTGACTGGAAAGAACAGTGACTGGAAAAGCCCTACAGTTTTAATATTTGCAACACTGTTAATTAGGGCTGTGTATTAGCAAGATCATGATACAACACGTACCACGATACAGCTGTTACAATTCAATATAGTGTGATATTCTGCAATACTCTAAGCAAGGTAATATATTGCCTTTTCGTTTTTAAATAAAATTTCAGAAAAACTGTCATGGTAAAAAAATATATATACAAAATCTGAGTAAACTTTACTTTTTTATCCAATCAGATCAGTGGGATCTGAAGACAAGGTACAACACTGTTATCTAGTGGTCAGGATTTAAACCACCCAAAATAAACCACTGTTTTTATGAATTGATACAGTATTGCAAAACATCATATCACCTTCATTTATACTTCAGTATATCAATATTTTCAAACAGCACTACTGTAAACATATTTAACTCAGCTGTTTTACAGATCTTCCAGTGGTCCACTGACGGGATCCTTTACAGTTTGCATTCCAGCACAGGATTCGGAGCAGTACTTGATTAGTTCTGTCACTGATGTGTAGTATTACGAGGTTGTTGTTGAGAAGGAAAAGCTGCATTTGGTGAAATATTAAACAGATGATTGGATTTTCTGTTTGTATTTCTCCAGAGGCTATGAGAGGTATAGGTCAACAGTGTGTGTGTGTTTATATGTGTGTGTGTGTGTTTGTGCCTGTGTGTGAAAGAGAGTAAGGGAAATCTGCTGTTAAGGCTGGAGGAGTTGTGGTATTTAGACAGTGTGTCATAAAATTCTTCATGGCTGCATTTCCTTTTAGCTTGTTATCACTTTTCAATACAGGGGTGTGCCTCCTTTTCCAGCTTCTACAACCATGGTTCCCAACCTTGGGCCTGGAGGATCTCCTGTCCTGCACATTTTACCACACACTTTAGCAGGACAGGGGAAAACCAAGACTGCAGGATGTCTAAATATGGGTGAAAAGTGGTACAGTGTCCATATTGCACAACACTGTAACTGTAAGCTAAGTACATTAGATTACTGCTTTACATTTGAATTTTACTGAACTTTAAATAATAATTTGACCCAGTGTCCCGCACAGCCTAATGAACTGCCTATTTCTGCAATGCACTGCAAGTTTTAAGGCAGCTAAGTGAAAATAGCTGCAGATAGATGTTAAAACGAATATTCTAGTGTTTTTTTTCAGGCCCATCAGTTACTAGAGACATTCCAATGAGAAGGTGCATCAGCATTCAGGGAAATGAGCAAAATGACTACAGATGCAGCAGATGGAAATTAGGTTGGCATTCATATATGACCTTTAGTGTTCATTTGCACTCACATGAACTAAGCACTAAGACACTGTAAGAGTGTGTTCAACAGTGTTCAGCAATATCACTGTAGTGTCACATTTTCCAGGCACCATCTACCCTGCTGCTATATGCAGCACCTAAACCACAAAGTGCAGTTATTCAGTATATACAGTGAAATTTCGACACACACATTGTTATCATCAACACTTTGACATTTTGAAACACAGCATTTTAGTTAAACATGTTATAGTTTTAGATATGCTCTCACACAGTGATCCCATGTTTTTTTTTAGATGTTAGTACAGCTGTTTGAGTATTGTATTGGTCTACACACCTTCACAGCTCTCAGGATAGAGAGATATCCTTTCATACTTAATGTGTGTTCTAGAGCAACAAGGGGTCTACCACCCAGCCTGAAAGACACTTAGTGGACAACAAAGATATGATGCACATGTTGAGAATGTTGGAAACGAATGAAGACCACTGTGCCATTCTGCCAAGTGCCACCCATGACAAAAATCACTAAAATGATTTTTAAGGAATATTACATAAAACATAAAAACAACTCACTTGACTAATTTCTGCCAAGTCTTCAGCCCAAAATGATTTGATAACCACTTTTGTAATTTGAGTCATTCTGAATATGAATTTTACTATTAATGGAATCCGTTTTCCAAGTAGTGCTTTTTCAAACGAAACTTTGAAAATATTTTAAACCATCATAATATAGATACTTTTTGCATTACTAATTGTTTATATTAGCCAATGCATACTCTGAACCTCCCGCTACAGTACTACTGATGCTTTTTAAAGACTATTCTCACTGCATACTGAAGGAGTGGTATGAGTCTATACAGTCACACAGTGCTGTTTGTATGTGTGTGAAACACTAGTTATGAAACAGGGAGTGTTTTCCCTGTTTTACCCAGATGAGAGTCTTTGAACTTGCATTGTGTCTTTAGCACTGAGTGTCTGTCTGTCAGATGTCTGTGTTAGCCTGCAGGTCGGAAGGCTCTGTTGGGGAGGATAAAAGAGTTTATGGGCTGATAGTGCTGACTAGTTCTTATAGAAGCTATTAGCATATCAAAAAGGATCCTACTAACGGAATGGGTGAGTATAGAGAAATGCAACTCATGCTGTTCAAGTGAACTCACACACATTAATGTGCAGTCACATGTGTAACCACAGACACTCATATACACTGACTCACGGTATATATACATGCATCTTTGGGTCTGTGCTTTGTTCCTCCATGGGTCACTTATGGATCAGTGCAGAATCACTAAATGCCCTCTGACTGACCAATATTTTAAGGAACAAATGCCATGCCCCTGTATTTATGGTTAAATGCAGCTTAAACCAAGTAATATTACTAGAAAGCTTTATTTAATTTACACGACTGTTCAGGTTTGGAGTCACTTGTCATATTAGTGTAGTATATTGGTTTGTTGTTATCATTTCATATTCACAGATAATACAATACAATAAAAGATTAAAATATTTTGAGATGTTTACTTAATATTTCAATATTATAAACAAGAATTTAAAAAGTATTAGAAGTAAAACCTTGTAATTATAACTATTAAAACAAATACAAAAAAAAATCTAAATGGAAAAAATAATGAAATAATTGAATGTAGCTATAGGTCTCACTTTATATTAAGTGTCTCTAATAACTGTGTAGTTACACATTAATAATCATGTAATAACAATGTAACTACTGGTGATTTATTCTTTGTTACAGTTGGATAATAGTAGTACAGCTTCTGTAATTTCACATGTGTATCAACTTTAATGTTCATAATCTCAATAGTTGTAACTGAAAGGCAGCAGTTCATATAAATAGAATTGCCCTCATCTTAATACACATGTATAGTAACATAAGAGAGAATGTGGTGTTACAGCTACTGTGATACACGTCAAAGTCGATACAGGTAAATTTACATACAATGTACTACTGTAATTAATTTCATTCAACACTGAATAGACTGAATAGTCACCAGTAGTTGCCTTGTTGTTGCAGGTATTATTATTAATGTGTAAATATACGTATTAGAGACACTTCAGCATCATTTTCTGCCAAGTTTTGTGATTTTAAGATGTTCAATTGTATAATTGTATATCTTTCTGTTCTACAACTTTAAGTCATTTCAGATTAGTCTACAGCTCAGTTTATCATTCTGGACATGTCTAAAACTTTGGTTTCTTTGTTTTCAGATTTGATTTTGTTTATTACTAATGCTTAAACCTGTAAAAAAATGGATGAGCAGATAAGCCTCAAGTTATACAATTACCTCTAGCCTAATTGAATTTACTTTACTTACAACACTGATTCCGAACTTTTGATCAGTTGTGCAGAGTGTAATAAGGTGTGAAAGTTTGCATATTTACTGTAGCACAATGTTTTGCCTGAAAGTAAGTTGACATTCATTTTATAAATCCTTCATTTCTCAGAAACGCAGAAGAGCCTTTTACCAATTGCCTAAGCCAATTACAAGCCTATTGTGCACACTGTCTATTAGTCACAATTATATTTCGATCATGTTCGACAAGTCTGATATGGTCAGCTGGGAACTTATTCTGAAATCTGTTGATTTATAAAAGGGTATGCCCACATATGTGGTTTTGTGTTCATTACTGGTTTGAGCACAGGCTTTCATCATCCACACTGCTAAACTATGAATCCTCTGGCTACATTAAACCCTGACATGCGGAGACTGTAGTTCGCCGTTGCATAACTCACCTCCATTACACACTGACCCACCCCCATACCTCTGGAACACTTCTTTTTGACAGGGCAAAAAGTGTAGCCAACAGCTCACATACACACTATCCAGGCATGAAAATAACGAGTTCTCATTAGTGTCAGGACGCGCAACACAATGGGAGACTTGGAGGACGTTTGATGGCAGGCCATGAAAAACATCTGAGCTTTGTTCCGGAGGAGCACAGAAATCTCACCCTATTGTTCCTCACATCTCAAGTTTGTTTTCGTTTATGTTCTGAGAGCCTTGATCTAAAATCAACTTCGACTTCTTAGCTTGTTTGCTTTGGTAGTTGGTTGTTCCTTTGGTCTGTTCCTTTTGTTTCAGGAGCATAATTAAATACAATGTGAAGCTAATGTTGTCCATTAGATGTACAGAAAGGTGTGGTGCTGGCATATGAAACACTGCAGTGTGCACACAATACACAACAAGATGTTAAAAGTGAAGTGAATCAAGCATCAGAATGGCTAAAATAACAGGTAACAGATATGTTGTATAGCTTATAAACTGGTAACTGATATAAAAAGTAATGGGTTACTCTGGGATGTTATGGTGGTGCATAATTGTGCAGTGGGTACCAAAACAACGGTGATTTATTATCTCAGTGGACAATAAAAAAAATATGACGTGTGCCCGTACCATATTTCAGCACTAACAGAGAGCAAAAGCTGATATAAATGTCCTCTATACGTAATTGTTCTTCACTTTTACTCCTTCCTCCTGAACTGACCTCATGGTAAAAGAAACGGCTGTTCGGTACTGTTGTTTTAATGATTTCGCCTGATTCCTGACACAGTAGGCTGGCATATGCTGCCTTGCTGTGATATTTTAATTAGGTCTGCATGAAAAAAGCAAATACAGAAAATTTCACCAGAGGTTTGTGATCCAATGTGTAATGATAATAATAATAATGCACTTCATGTATCTGTGATTGGAGCGAAATGAATGATATAGGGCAGATATAATCTGCCTCTGGGTGATATGCAATGGGAAATGAGTACAGTGCAGATTTTCCTTTTGTTTAAGTAGCAAAACAGTGGTTGCATGACGTGTTTGATATGATCTGACATTGCATGTCCTGTGATATGACTATTGCGCAGGCCTAAGGAAATTTAATTGATCCCTATTCTGCCCACTGTAGCATTCAATTAAACATTTGCAAGGTTGAGCAAGCTTTACAAAACTTCCACAAAATTTTGTATTCATATTTTTGTTTAGATTCTTGTTCCCAGCCTGACTAGTTTCGCTTAGCTTGATTTGATTTATACAGTCCAACTTGGTTTCTTATTGAAAGTGTGATTTTCCCCATGATCTTTACGATTTGCCCATCCTTGCTACAAAAGAGTGCATTTGTACACAGCATGGGTTTCCATTCAGAAAACCAAGAAAAGCAAGTCAATAACATGCCATGTAAGCTTAGCTCTAGCTGATTTGCGTCTGACTATGGTGAGTGCAAATGACATACCTCCTTGCTTCCTCTAAAGAGCAAGTGTGTTTTCCTCTGTCTGTTTTTGGGATGGTTGCCTTTAAGCCTTTAATGTTTAAATATAACAAATTAAAACATTTCACCTAATGCACAAGATGCTTTTTTTATTATTCTATTCATTTAGTACTTTTATAACCTTTGAGGCCAATTGAGGACACATTTATACACTACTGCACTGCTGTGTTTCACTAACATCCACTACTGTCTGTTCATAATTTATGAAAAAAAAACATTGCCTTTAATAAATCAGGTTTTTTGTATAGATTATATTTAGTGCACTTATTTAACTGTGAGGTTAATCTAGCAGAAATGTAGTGGAAGCTTATATCACACTAGCATTGTGTAAACTGCTTGTGTAAATCCTCACACACTGGCCTCAAACCGGATTGAGTTTCAAACCAGGGGTTCAGCCAGAGGTTAAATTGGGCCTGTGATGAGTGAGTGATGCCTGTCAGAGCTCCTATGCTGTAAACTAATGGAGATGTAAACTGTTTCCTAAACAATCGTAGTGAAATTAGTGTAACTGTTCGATGGGGCAGAGGTGGCTAGCGGTTAGAGTGCCGGGCTATTGAAGACAGGGTTGTGGGTTCGATGCCCGGGCTCGGCAAGCATCCCTGGGTGCCGTACCGCACGTGTGCTCACCGTCCGCTGTGTGTGTTTCACTGGTTTGTATGTGTGTGTTCACTGCACAGATGGGATAAAAGCAGAAGCAAACAAAAAATGTCACAAATAGTGTCTATGATGTGATAAACAGCCTCCTGAAAACAGTAGATAATAAGAGACATGGTTTTAAAGGACAGGTGTTCTTGACGTCACACTGCTTAAAACAGGTCAATTTACTTGGATTGAAACTGAACTGAGTTCGAAAGGCAGACCAGGATGTCATTTAAATGCCAAAAAAGGAATACTAAAACAGCCAAGTAACTAACTAACCCTCAATATCAGCGGGTATCACACTCTCCCAGCTTATTTGAAAAATGCACATTATCCGAAATGGATTCCTATTTACATTCCAGTTCAGTTTAATTCAATTCAATTCAACTTTATTGTTATGGCACTAATACTGAGTTGTGCAGTACACATGAAACACTGTTAGGCTCCAGTGCATATACAATAGTGCATTATACAAATTATACAAATCTGTGCATGTGCAAATGTGTGCATGACGGCTGGCTGAATCGTGTCTGAATCACTTGCAATCGAATCTGAGTCACTTGCAATTTCTAGTGAACAACATCGCACACTGCATGAGCTGACTGTGGACTAAAATGCATTGTGAGTCTTGCTGTGAATTTCAGATTCAAGACTCAAGTACTTTGTTAGCAGTAGGCATATGTTGCTAATCAACATAGGAACTAGACAAGCTGTGTGTGTGCATTTGCACAGCAGTATCACAGCAATGGGAGTAACTAAAAGTAGCTGAATGCAGTCAGTTGAAAGGGTGTCCACAAACATTTTGACATATAGTGTACTGTAGTGTGCACACTACAATGAATCGAACAAAGACAGTCATTAAGATGCATTTTCCAACAGTCATTCGTTGTCTGAAAGTTCATGATAATGACAGGCCTAATTATTACTGCCTTATTCATTTTCCATTGAGCCAGAGAAGCTTTTTGTTCCGTTTCCATTGGAAATGTTTGATAATTTATGTAACATAAGCCATGGGCTGAAATGCTGACTTACTGCAGTGACTAATCCATGTGAGTCTCTTCTCTCTCTCTCTCTCTCTCTCTCTCTCTCTCTCTCTCTCTCTCTCTCTCTCTCATTCTCTCTCTCTCTCTTTATCTCTAAGCAGAGCAGCTGTGAGTAGAGGCTCCAGCTGTGTCCCTGTGTTCGTCCCTGCACTATCACTCTTGTTATCTGTCCATGTCATGTTAGTACTTCGAACTGAACTGAAAGCATTTCTTCGTTTCTATTAAGAGCATTCTCTAACTACATTCACTCTAACGCTGTGTGTACACTATGCACACACACCGCTAATATAAATAGCTCCAGCAAATGATCGACTTATTAACAAAGGCAGTTGACATGATGTGAATAATGTATGAGCGTCATTAATAATAAAGGAAGAGATGAATAATGTAGATTTTTGATCTGGCTCTGTAATCGGCAGCACTTAGTGAGTGCAGCAGCAGGCGGATGGGGAACACCCCTGACAGACTGAGGGATTTCTTCTGCTCCAACACACTTCTTACACAGCAGAACACACACATGCTCACCTGGGCTCTAAACCGACTGGCACTGAGCGGCTTTGGCTGTCTGCGTGCACACACACACACATACACACACACACACACTTTATCACAGTTTCTCTGTATTATCATAAGAATTAGTGAAGTTGTGGCCAGAAATGCTGTGTGTGTGTTGACACACTTTTCCCTTTACCCACACATGGCATCACTGGAGCTACAAAGCTCATGTAGCTAACAGCTAATGGAAACGTATAGCCAAAGGTGAGCGCTGCACAACGCTGCCCAGTTTTACCCTTAGCCCACAGTTTTTGGCTCATGAGAATAGTGGAATCCTGATTGGAGCTATATAACTAACTTTTAAAAAGCTTTTGAGAGAAAATATCTACATTAGGTTTTTCTATCATATTAAAGGACCTTTTGCTAGTATGGAACACACCCTGGAACGCTGTTATGGGAACTCAATAGACTTTGGGCTGGATTTCAGGGCAGATTGATGGTAGGAGCATGGGAAGCCGAGCCCCCCTATAGTTGAGGTGAGCTTGAAAAAAAGGCGGGGGGGGGGGAGATGTGGTGGAGGTGGGTGCAAAGTTGTTCATCACAAAGGTGAAGTGAGAAGTATATATAGGGATGAGACAGAGGAGTCCGGGCGTGGTCTTACTCCCAAACTTCTGTTATGCCATAACATATGGTTCTATATAGTATGCATGAGGAACCCCTCATTTAAGGGTGGAAATGTAGGAGATCAGTCAAGACATGTTTCAAGGCATGTCGTTAGGTCATAGGCCTGTCAAAAGACGTGCGTATAGAGTATATATAAAGATTGTATACAGTATACACTCCTCAGAGGTGGGTATACAGCATGTACTAGCACATATGCACCGCTACACTACTGCTTTTAACAAATTTACATAGTTTAACCCATTGAATCTTCAGCAGTATTGTAGACTGAAACCCAATCAGCCTTAAATTGCGCATCTAAATGACCTGTAAAGGCTCAATATCTTATGGAAACCTCACTTTTTGAAATTAAAGAATTTGGTGTAGTATGCCAGCCTGTCTGTACACTCCGTATATAACCTGCAAAAACAGCCTGTTTTAAATCCATAGTTTTTGATGACATGTACATGAAATAGGGTGCATTAGCCTTATGTGGGACAGTTTTACATTGGGAGTGCCTCCTGTTCAAAGATTGCTCCACTCTAACGTAAGATTGCACAGTATAGATGTAAGGCCTTAGCCTTACATCTACGTGTCCCTCATAAGGCACTTCCCCACATTCACCAACTCACCCTGTTCACGTATACAGCAGTTTAGCCCTGACAATTCCTGGTAAAATAATAAGCAGTGTTTCAGCCTGGACTGCCATCAGAATGAGGCACAGTATAGTGTAACCAATCATAACAGAGCTCATATACATACACCAGTCATAAAGGCAGAGTAACACAGCCTGTTTGACCCTGAAGAATAGAGAGAGGCTGGAGAATGGTTGTGGGGGGGGGGGGGGGGGGGGGGGGATAATTATGACTATTGCTGGTTAAGAACCATACAAGAAGCAAGTAGCTGCTTCTTTAGAAAAGCCAGAAGACGCTCTGTGTGGAAGCTGATGACTCTTGAGGGCGATATTGTGAGCTTCCAACACAAGAAAGGCGCTACACTTAAGAAAGGGAGCAGCTGCCACAATGAAAAAGTAATGCTCCCTCATCTGCCTCTGCACTTGCACGTGTGATGTGTGTATGTGTGTGTATGTGTGTGTGTATCTGTTACTGTTTTTTTGTTGTGTTTTTTTTTTGCATGTTAGATGCACACAGACAATGCACACATTATGCATCCTGATAGAGCGAGACAGAAAAGCTGAAAGTGTGTCTGCTGTGTGAGTTTAAAAGTCTAAAATGGTTCTCTGTGCTGCTCCCTCTCTTTGCTGCATGTAGTTTTTATTGGCAGCAAATTGCCACTAGGCCCCTCTGGAGGATATGTCTGCATGCGAGTCGTTTAAGCATTCTGTTTGTAGTTGCGCTCGGCGAGCGTGTGAATGCTCTAATTCCGCCGGCTGTGTCAGAGCGGTGTGCCACATCGAGGCTCTCTCTCACATTCAGTGTGTGCAGCTGCGGAATTCGGGGGGGACTGTTCTCATGATCTGTTGTGGATTATGGCCCAACCTGATGTGTTTAAGTCTATCTACACAGAAGCCTTACTGTTGCAGTTGAACACCTGAGTACCCTTCATTTAAACCCTTTAAACATAGTAGAGTTAGAGGAATAGTTTGGCAATAAAAAATAGAATTTCCACAATTTTTCACCTAAAAAAGATGTTCTGGATCGGAGACCAGTAGTTGTTAGCTGCATTAGCTTTGTAGCTCCAGTGTGTGCAGCTGCGGAATTCGGCGGACTGGTCTCGTGATCCGTTGTGGATTATGGCCCAACCTGATCTGTTTCAAAACACGGCTTAGATGGTTAAATATGTTTTGGTTAAAGGGAAGCAAGCCTTGTAAACCAGCCTTCTGCTTCTCATCATAGGGTCTAGTGAATTTTGTCTGTCTATGTGGCCAAGAACCACCAGCTTTGACCGGCATACAAAGGTAACCATCCATAGGCAACAGTTTGGACTGGTAGGAGCAGGCAATCTTGCAAAGGACATCTTACTTAAAAGCTACTAAATGCTTTAAAGGAAACTTTTAATAACTTTTTGGAATAACTTTTAAAGACGCATTTCTTTGGACTTTCTTGGAATGCTTGCAGTCGTGTTTCCCATCATTCTGAGAAAGGCCAGTGCCCAGAAATACGTGCACAAGGCTGTGCAGAGAGCCAGTCAGAATGCAATGAACTACATCTTTATTTTTGTATCCAGCATAACTGTAAATGAGATTTTTGGATGAATTATTCCTTCAACGGGATTATTTTAACCCAAAGGTTCTAAAGCATAATGTATACACTTCCAAAACCATAAACAATAGGTATGTATATAATACGTACGACATATGCACTCATTGGTGTCACTTACATTTTGAATCATGTTGCACAGGTAGGTAAATATTTTTGGGAGTTTTGTTCAAGGACTTCTTTTTAGTGTAGTTTTGTGTGTTTGCCTGGGCCAGGGAATCAAACCCTTGTGTACCATGGTGGTCTATAACATTTTTGTTTTTGTCCAACTGCTGTTAACTGCAGTTAGCTACACAAGGTAATCTGCTCTTTGGTTTTACAGCCTGTTAACAACGATATGCTCAAAAACACTCAAGCAAACTCTGCGACTGTAAATATGAGATGTGGAGTGTAGTAAAGACACACTGTCTGTAAACGAGCAACGACCTTTGGTATATTGTGCGTACAATCTTAGTGGGCCGGTTACAGTGCAAGTGCAGAAAAGCCCAGGTCTGTGGGTCTTCAGACGAAGTTTATAATTAAGAGTACTGCTTGTACATCACATTTATATGATTGCGATTAGCAGCTAAACTATGCAGTGTGGATCAGTTTCGTGGCTACCAAACATAAATATAGTTTCTGTAGTGAGTTTACATCAGATATACCACAATAAAGCGGCTTCAGTTTTCAGCACAAGGCGCTTCTTCAAGTCAACCCAGGAGGCTCCTTGTAGAAATGCTTGAGAGAATACCAAGTGTGTGTAAAGTTGCTTTAAAGCACAGGAGGGGCACTTTCTTCTTTTTGCATGATTCCATATGCGTTTATGTGAGTTCATAGCTTCGATGTCTTCAGTGTTACTGTAAACATGGGAAATATCTCCACATACTTTGAGTAGGTGTGTCTAGGCTTTAGTGTGTACACACTGCTTTGAAGTATCTGTTATGCATGGAAAAATGTCTGCACCCCTCTGTGAGCAGGGAGTGAATTTGTATATATATATATATATATATATATATATATATATATATATATATATATATATATAATATACATCAATCAGCCAAACCATTAAAACCACCTGCCTAATCCTGTGTAGGTCCCCCTCTGACTCGTAAAGGCATGAACTCCACAAGACCTCTGAAGGCATTTTGTGGTATCTGGCACCGAGATGTTAGCAGCAGATGCTTTAAGTGCTGTAAGTTGTGAGGTGGGACCTTCATGGATCGCATCAGCAACCCATTACCCTGTCCCTGCTTCACCACTTGTCATTCCTGGGAGCACTTTTGGTACGTGCTGACCACTGCTTACCGGCAACACCCTACAAGATCTCCCTGATGTTTTGGAGATGCTCTGACCCAATCGTCTAGACATCAGGCTCAGATCCTTATGCTTGCCTATTTGTCCTGTTTTTAACATCCCTTGACGGATGACACTGTAGCCAGACAAGCAATGGTATTCAATTCACCTGGTTTTAATGGTTTTTTTTTAATGATGGCTGATCAGTGTATTCTGTGTACGGAATAGCGCTGCATGTAGGGGATATGGTATGTATAGGTATGTTAAACGCAGAGAATCAGGTGGCTGATGGTTGTAGTGTGTGGATAAGAGGCTGTGAGCGTGTACAAGCACGTAGAGCTCTGTGATATTCTTGGCCTGCGTTCCCGTTGGGAGTCTGGAATTTGATTTGGGACTCTAAAACTTGGGCAACTGGCACACAGGAGAGCGGAGCAGCAGGGGGAGATGGGTTCTACAATAGGTTCAGGTAACATTGTCTAAACACTCAAACTGTGCTGTATATGCAGATTAGCGGTGTATGTAGGGCGCAACCTAAATCTTTTTGGTAAATAATTTTTTGATCAAAATAGGGATGCAGATATACAGATATCTGCATCCCAATAATATGTTCGGACCCAGTCTAGGGTCACAACCCTCTGCCAGACCAAACACACCAACATAACAAACATAACCAGCTAAATCGAAAAAACTGCTAACTAACTAAACCTGAAGAAACCAAAACACACAAAACTACCCTAACTCCCTGTTACCAAAACAGAAGACACTCAACCCCTATTTTTCCCCAAAGATTAAATTTTGGAAAATGCACTAAAACTAGCAAGCTAACAAAAAGTATACATAGAACTTACTAATGAAAAAAAAACTGTTAGTTATAAAAGTTACTTTTGCAGTACAACATGTTACCCTTCGTTAGTCTCTGCCCCGGTTTACCCTACTCCTACTGTGTGATATTGTGAATTATGCCTGTTACTGGACTGAATGATGCCTTTGTCAGAGGAAGAGAGAGAAAGGGGGAGAGGGAGATAGGAGGTCTGAGGGTTATGCAATTACCTTGTTTGCTCTTTATTAATCCTCTTTTTTACAGATTTTTTCCTCTGTCCTCTCTCTGATTGTGTGTGTGTGTGTGTTTGGTCATTTGGTTCAGTGATTGTTCTGCCCATTTGTCAGCCCAAACATTTCAATTTGAGCATGTTTTCAGTGTGTGTGTGTGTGTGTCAGTGTATGCTTTGGTCTGTTGCCTATCTTTTCATTTGCATCTCACTGGAGCAGAAAAAATCATCTGCAGCATTGTTTATCTGAGGCTTTTTCACACACACACAGACACACACACACATACACACAAAAAAAAAATGGGGGAGAGAGATCCAGATATCCAGCACGGAAACACTTGCATGCACACTGGAATACACACATGTTTTCATGTTTTCATTTAAAGACACAGTGTTGTTCAGAAAGAGCCTGAAAATTTCGAAACTTTGTTCACACCAAAGGTGTTCTCTTGGATTCAGATTCCAGTTTGTGACAACGTGTGAAAGTAGCCATTAATTGTTCGAATGTGGTCATGACGGGATGCACATGGTCAGCAACTATTTACTTAATTAACTTAAACAGGCTGTGGCATTCAAGTGAGGGCTGATTGCTATTAACAGGCCCAAAGTGTGTCAAGAGAAGATTCCCCACACCACTACACCACCCCCACCAGCTTGAACCGGGTCAATGGATTCATGCTGTTGCCACCAAATTCTGACCCTACCATCCCTACCGTGTGCCTTAGCAGAAGATTGATCAGACCAGGCTACCTTTTTCCTGTCCAGTTTTCAAGCCTGTGCCTACTGCAGCCTCAGCTTTCTGTGCCTGGCTGACAGAAGGCACAGTAACACACAGCCTATGTCATTTTAAGAGCTAAAGGTTGAAAAATGGTCATGTAAAACATCATTTATGGCTGTTTTTGATATGAAGACCTACAAAAGCTTTAAATGTGGCCATCAGGGAATTCAGCCTGTGTCGACATAAATTTAAGGAACTTGGGTCTATGTGTTGTTTACATCTGCAAGCGCTTTTATGTGACTATATCTAGTTTGCACAGTGTCACTGTTCTTTCATTTTAGTGCACTATTTACCACCAAATGACTTTTTTTGGTCTGAAACAGTAGAGGGAAAACTGATGAATTGATAAACCCACGCTTGACCAAAACATTACCGGACATTACAATGCCTCTTCCCTCAGAAGGGGGATTAGGCTGAGTATTGTGTTCGGTCTCACGCAAGCCTCCGCCACTAAAGCAGCATCGCATTATAAAGCTAGACAAAACCCCTACAACCATGACTGCACACACACCACGCTTGACCCGGCTCAGGATGAACGTGTGTTTCGGAGCAGCAAGCAGCAGCAGCAAGTGTGCGATCCAGCTGCTGTGAAGCATGGGCTTCGCTTCGTATCAGCGGTGGACACGCGAGCCGCATTCAATTATTCAATCAGTCATCAATTATTAGCAGTGCTGTCGCTGTGCATAGCCTGTTTAGGGCTGAGGGGACTATTTTGGACCACTCCTGCCTAATATATGCCCTGATTATGCATGCGTGTCCTCATAGCAAGGACTGAAGAAGACAACTTATTTCCTTAAAGGAATAGTTCAGCAGAAATTCAGTTCTACACAGTGTGCTTCGTACACCCATTGTACTCAATTAGTTGCGAGTTTGAGTTTCAGACAGTATGTGGCCAACATGTGAATCTAGTGAGACCTGCAAGTTGCTGTTCATGAAAATCCATTTTTTCTACAATGGACATTTTTTACCACGCACTTTACAGAAATCCAGGCCCAAGCCCCTAATGAGCAAGCCAAGAGTAACAGTGGCAAGAAACCCAGCCAACATGCACATGTAGGGCTCATATGGGTGGAACATGGGTTTAGGTGGGCACATTGTTACTGAGACCCAGTTGGGCTTTCCAGACAGGCCTCATCGTAACAGTCCACCCTAATCTAGCAGTGTGTACTCATTCAGAATGGCATTAGCCTAACATTTCTTCTCCTCTGGTCTGTCTTCTCTTTCCTCCCTCTCCCCCCACCCAGCCTCTTCACTCTTCTCTCACAGGTTTGTGACGGTGAGACGGGGCAGTCCAGCAGCCCGCAGCGGTCAGATTCAGCATGGGGACCAGTTGGAGGCAGTGGAAGGCAGGTCTGTGGTCACACTGCCCCACAGAGATCTGGCTCAGATACTGCGGCGAGCGGGAAACACCCTCCGGCTGACCATCATACCACGCTCCAACACCAGTAAGCATCCCCAGCTCTTAGCAAGGGAGGGTAGATGCATTCAGCGATCCAAACTATTGTGCAGTATAGTGCAAATCTAAGGTGTTGCTTACCCCACGAATTACACTTGCTCTTATGTATGCTCTTATGTCAGAAGAAGTCAGCCAGCCAATATATGTTTGGTATCTGAAGTATGCTACTTTAGTTTTTCAGTGGAGCTAGTGTGGCATTAGCTAACAAGCTAAGTGGATAACATGAGGACATCATTGATTATTGATTATTTTTATATCTTTACTTTTATTCTTTCTGATATTCAAGTGCTATCTTGCTAGCTGATTATATTCCGTTTTGTGTATCTGAAGTACCTAAATATACTCTATACATGTAATTGAAGAGGAAATTTGCATACCTATACTAGTGTCTGTAAAGAAGTGTCGCCTCTAGAGGGCTCTAGTGCTTAATATCTTTCCATTCTTCTCTCATGATATTGTTAAAATCTCTCTCTCTCTCTCTCTCTCTCTCAGATACCTCCAATCTCTCAGAATATGCTGACTTCGATCCAGAGAGCAGGTTAAGAAAAGGGCAGAGATCCAAACAAAAGGTGGAGATCATACTGTATTGTATATTTATATAAATCACACACACACACACACACACACACACATATATATATATATATATATATATATATATATATATATTTATTTATTTATTTGCACATACATCAACTTGTGATCGAAGTGCAGAATTGATGGGGTTTAATTGGCATTGAATGAATTAGATGAATTATAGCCAAAAGTTATCAGATAAACGGACATTTTAAAAAATAAGGAGTATTTTAATAGTAATAGGATATGAATCATTTAAAGTCAATGACAGGCCTTTACTGCAGCTGCCTTTGTGTTAATGTTTAGGTCATTATTCATCACATCATGAATAACACCAGTGTTCAAGACCCATTAGTACACTGGTATTAGGAAATGGTGATGGTTTTGTCTACACTTAAAGAGTTTAGAGACTGGATCTTTATTTATTGTTTGTTTTATAGTTTATGAAAGACGAGATTGTTAACCCTCTGGGGTCTATGAGCACACATCAAATTTGATGTTTCTTGATGTTTCTCAATGTTTTCCAATATCTTTGCAATAATACAGGGCAGAAATATGGTACATTTTCTGAATCTGTAGAGCCTGCCCTTTCTATTGCCAGATTGTATGCGACTCACATCCAGAGTTACCAGGCTGTGAAGACCAGTCACTTATCGTCTCTGCCTTTCGTCCTGTCTAACTGATGGATTTGTGTGTCTGTCATTTGTCTCCTATTCGTTATTAGTGGATTTTTGACACTCAGCCAATGGACACTCAGAAACTCGTCTTCTGCCTCTCACTGTTGGAGTATCTCTTGACACAGTGTTCTAGGTGACATGGGGTCTCATGATAGTGTGAGCTGAGATTGTTCTGAACATGTTGACATAAAATGTGTGTTATCTTATATGCAAGTGCCTTTAAATGCAAATTTAAGAAGATATGCAAAAATCGAGAATCTCCTTTTAGATTCCAAATGGTAAAATATATATATTTTTAGAGTATAACCTGCCACCTCTCTCCTAGGACCCACGGTATTACAGTGTGGATCTGGAAAGGGGCCCTACTGGTTTTGGTTTCAGTCTGAGAGGAGGGAGTGAGTACAACATGGGCCTTTATGTGCTGGGCCTGATGGAGGGAGGACCAGCATCTCGCAGCCAGAAGATACAGGTTAGCACAAACTAGGGATGTGGACAATATGAGTATATCATGGATCATCAGTTGTAGAGCAACTGCATGTATCAAAAAATTTTTTAAAAAACCTGTAAAAACAAGTAGTTTGTAGTAACTGCATAGTAACTAGTATGTTAAGCATGTCTCAGAGACAGAAGTTGGATTTCTATCATATCACTACAGGAAATGCAATGCTGTATCTTACAAATATTACATTATATCTTAGCATTACAGCAAATATAGTGCTGTATCTTAGGATTATTACATTCTATCTTATGCTGCAGTTCACTTGGCTCGGAAGTGGGAAGTCGGAGCTCGGAATTACATCATTTTTGACGTCCACACGTTCGAGCTACAAAGTGGGAAAACATGGACACCTGCATGAAAGCTGATGTTGTGTTTGCTTTTTTCCGAGCAACAAAAGTTCATGAATAGACATATTGTCCACATCAGCAAAGACTATTAGTATTACTACCTTAACCTCATTTTAAATTAGAGAAGCAGTATGTTACTACTGTTGACCGTCTAGCACAGACACCATCCCGGCAAGGACATTTTGACTTTTCTTCAACGTAGGTTGGAAATTCAGAGTTACAAGCTCTAGTCGAACGCAGCATTAGCATTACACCAAGTGAAGTGAAGCTGTAGCGTAGTATTAAAACAGTGTATAGTTTGCAAGAAGTGAGTAAACCCTTTGGAATTACCAAGATTTCTGCACTGTATAATAATAAAATGTGGTCTAATCATTATCCAAGTTACAATAAGAGACAAACACAATCCAACTAAACTAATAACACAAAAAGTTATACTGCCCATGTCTTTTAGAGAACGTTGAGTAAACATATATACACATTGCTAAAGGCAAGGGTGTACATTAATCCACGATTTGACAAATGGAGCAAATTCAGGCCTGTTGCTACTTTTCCTAGGAGTGAGAATCCTGAAAGAGAATCCAACAAAAGATCTACAGAAGACTCTACAAACTGCAAAAACCTTTGCTCATGTGTCCACTATTATGAAAACACTGAACAAGAATGGTGTTTATGAACAGACACCACAAAGGAAATCGCGGTGGCCCATCTCAGTGCTTCTGTACAGTGCTATGTTTGGGGGAAAGGGAACACTGCAAACCAAGTATGGTGGAGGGATTGGGTTGGGGTTGCCTTTGTTGCCTCAGGGCCTGGATGCTTAGCAGTGATTGAGGGAACAATACATTCAAAGGTGTATCAATACGTTTTACAGGGGAATGTGAGGGCAGCTGTCTGTGACCTCAAGCTGAAGAGACATTGCAGTGGTGATGCAGTTGATGCAAGACAATTAATTGCTTAAAGTAAATCAACTAAAGATCGCCTTGGGTTTTGCAATGGCAAAGTCTGACCCTATAACCTATCCTAATGCTGTGTCTTTGACCTGAAGGGGGCTGTGCATGTATCAGGTATCTCAGAAATATTGATGAACTGAACTGAAACATTTTCTGCGAAATGTTATCCTCTATACAGAATTGCCGCTACAGGTAACATTTGGTGGAGCTGTTTGCTGCGAAAAGGGATCTTCAGGTTCATAAACTCATAGGTTCACTTACTTTTTCAAGCCTGCACTGGATTTTTGCTTACTGTGCTTACGAAACAGCACAGCTGTTAAACAGTATGACTGTTTGTGTGTTATTAGTTAGATAACTGTAATCCAGGCAATTCCAAAGGGTCCATTTACTTTTTCTTGCAACTCTGTGTTAGCATTACAGCACATGACATGCTGTAGATTAGCATTCTAACATTGTGTCTTAGTGTAATGCACATTGAATGCTGTAGATTAACATTGTAAGATTGTATTTCAGCATGATTTTAGAAAGCAGGCCAGCACAGTACAGAATAGTGTACCAGATTCCCCTTTCATGACAGTCTGTGTTTATGGTCATTTGCTCAATAATGCAAAGATGTGCCAATTCTTGTTTAGGTGAGCGATCAGCTGGTGGAGATTAACGGGGACAGTACAGCAGGAATGACCCACAGCCAAGCCGTGGAGCAAATCCGCAAAGGAGGACACCGTATCCACCTGGTCTTGAAGAAAGGCAATGGATACGTACCAGACTATGGTAAGCAGCAGGACTGGCATTGCGTGGGCTGCCTTTATTTACAGCTGACTGATTAGCCTTGCCCTTTAAGTGCTCTCCTTGGTCTTTTACTTGATGGGGAATCTCTCTGTTTACTTTCACTGCGGTGGTGAACTTTTTCTTCACCTTTTCCTAACTATGCTTTGGGGTTTTTTCCTTCTCCCTCTTCTGTTTTTTTCCCTCTGTTTTTCACAATCCTCCACTCTGCTGGCTTCTTTTCTCTCTCCCCATCTCTCTCTTTTTCTGTATCTCTTTCTTTCTCTGTCTCTCAGTGGAGCTTTCCAGCTTATCTCTCTGCATGACCAACTCCAAGCAGGGCGAGCCTTGCTTCTATGTCATCGGCCGGACAGAAAACACGCGGTTGGTAGCCGTTCCTGTTAGTTTTCCCTTTCTTTTTTTCAGTTTCTTTGCACTTGTGTCAGTGTTTTTGCCACCTTTTATTTTCTCCCTGCTATTTTCTATCTCTGTTTGGCTGCTATGAGTTGACCCCTGACCTTCCTCCTGTCCATGCCACATTCTTGGTGTGTGAATCTCCCATTTTAGCTTAGCTAAATGTCTAGGTTTTCTGGAGGGATTGAAGTTTGCACATATCAAAGATACATGGAGAGCAAAAAGTATTATAAAAATGAAAGGGAAGCAATAGGTCACCTTTGGATAATGCAACGGAATGAATCTGTCCGTTCATTACATTTCTGCCCAAATCAGAATTTAGGTTTGGTGGATGCCAAGAAGGACAATACCAGCCTCAATGCAAAGTGCCACTGGGACTATCATTCCTCTATTGTTAGGCTGCGCTCCTTTTTTCATGGTTTTGGCTGAGCCTCTTAGATACATTAAAATCATAACACTACAGTATACAGCAACCGTCTAAAGAACTGTGTGCTTTAAACTTTGCGAAAACAGTATTGCTAATAGGACTCTCGGAAGCAGATAAACAAGAACCTAATGGTACCATCCATAATGCGAGGTGTGGCTAGAGGTGTTATAAAGCCCCCCAGCATTGAGCTGTGGAGCAGTTGAACTGTGTTCTCTGGAATGATGGTTGGTGCTTTTAAAACTTTTGAGATGACTTGAGGATTTAAGGATGAGGTGGTGTGGTGATCATTCAACATCTTGACTTACTAACGCTCTTGTCACTGAATGCAATCAAATCCTCACAGCAATGATCCAAGGTCTTTGGACAGTCAGTTACTCCAACAAAAGCAGAATAACCTCTTTTAATACCTTTGATTTCAGAAGAAACAAGGAATGAGCGGGTGTCCCAATACTTTTGTCCATATAGAGTATTATTTTGCATAAATTGCATAAACATTTGAGGGTGCTAAACACCTTGACGCAGTTGGACACAGTGAGTGTTGGATGAATTAGACATGGCCTTGAATAAGCTTCCATTACTTGTTAGCAACATTAGCTTAGTAGCTCCAGTGCAATTTCAGACCCCAGACATGTCTAGGGGAAAACTGTCTAAATGTGAGTCCTCTATAATGTATAACCTGGGGTACTTACTCAGTTCATATTCATTCCAATCTGCTGCCTCCAGCTCTTCAGTTTAGAGACGGGAACTTCTGCTACATGATCCCTTTTCCTCAAATCCACGCCCATCTCTCTCTCCCTTTCCTTCTCTCTCTCTATCTCTCAGACCATGAAGGCGGAGCAGCCTCCCCCTCCTCCCTCTGCTCCGAGGAGCCGGGTGTGGCTTCAGTAGCTTTCTCCCTGACCAAGAGTATCCCGAAGGAGGACGACGACGGAGGAGCAGACAGGAGAGAGTGGCGGAGGAAAGGAGGTGGCAGCCGAGGCGGGGTGGAGAAGGAGGAGAGGAGAGGCGCTCCTGACAGCGATTGGGGTGGGGGCGATTCGGCCAGCGTCACCCTGAGCTCCCGCTCGGGGAGGAAAAGAGAGATCAGGAAACAAACACAGAGTTTAACCAAAAAAGCTCAGATGGGTGCGGAGGGGGATGAGGAGGAGGATGAGGTACAGAGGGGAGAGAGGGAGGCGGAGAAGAAGAGAGAGAGGGAGAAGAGCAGGAGTTTAGGGGACAGAAGGAGCAGAGCGAAAGGCGGAAATGTGGAGAGAGAGGAAAGAGAAGAGCGGAAAAGCTTGGGTTTAAAGGAGGAGGAAGGGGACAGGCCAGAGTCAAGACGGGGGACGGGGAGGGATGAAAAGCGAGAGAGAAGAAAGCATAGAGAGCACGGAAGTATTACTACAGATCGGCCAGAGTCCAGAGAGAGACATGAAAAGAGGGAGAGGAAAAAGGAAGCAAGGAGAGACAACGGCAACATCGCGGTCACCGAAGAGGTCATCGGGGTCCCTCAGAAGGCACCTTTCTCCTTCCTCAAGCCTTTAGACGATAACAGTGACCTGTCCGACGCCGACTCATCATTCAGCTTCTCCGAGGTCAGCGTGTCGGCGGCCAGCGTCTCTTTGGCCGGCGCGCAGTGGCCCCTGAACCCCAGTGAGCTCCAGGAGGACCCTGGCAGCCTGGGCCTTTCCCCCGGACCCTGGCTCGTCCCCAGCCCCTACACACTCTCTCAGGTTTTAGAAGGCAACAGGTTAAGCCGGCGCGAAGGAGGGCTGTGGTTCTGACAGATTCTCTCTTTCTCACACACACCAATACACACACACACACACACCTACACATATCACCATCCTCACCAGCCCTTCTCATCTAAAAAAAAAAAAAAAAAAAGCCCACGTCTGTGTTTCCTGGTGTTTCCATCGTCAAGACATCAACAGAATATGCAAAGAAGAGCCACTAGATTCCAACCACCGCGCATGTCTCCAGTCCAGGCCAAATCAAAGTGTTATGTTATCGCCACCTAGTGGTCGCTGAAGGAAAAGGGGACGGAAGGAAGACAGGAAGGAATGGAGGAATGAGAGAGCATGCTGCCATCACTCGATGGTTTCCAGTTGTGGTTGGCTGCTGAAACTGCAAGGCAAGTTTGTTGTAAGTGTGTAGTCATAGTGTTGTTCATAGCATGGTCCAGTTATTTTTCTCAAATCACTTCTTTTGAGATTTTTGGTTTCTCATTTATTTTTTTTACAAATGCGCCAAGAT
The DNA here is from genome assembly GCF_030463535.1 of Salminus brasiliensis. Classification (NCBI taxonomy): domain Eukaryota; kingdom Metazoa; phylum Chordata; class Actinopteri; order Characiformes; family Bryconidae; genus Salminus; species Salminus brasiliensis. Next base: position 15,911,988 of record NC_132883.1, read on the forward strand.
TCTATGATGAAAAAAAGAGGAAAATTTATTTAAGATTTTTAATTAGCTGCTTGCTTTCTGTTACCGGACTGTAAAAAAAAAAAAAAAAAAAAAAAAAAAAAACTCTCCCCTGCCGTGTGTGGTGGTCTAGCTGCTGGGGAAAGGAAGATGAATGAACTGTTTTATTACGAGGCTAGCGAGCCATCTCAGACTTCTCCAGGTGCCTTCTGCTTCTTTAGCCGGTGTTTACCAAAAACATATATATAAAATATAAATACACATATATATATATATATATATATATATATATATATATATACATATATAAGAAAGCAAATATATAAGAAAACAAACCAAGAAAAGAAGAAAGTAGCGAAGTAGAAAGTGTGCAATTCAGCATTCTCCTGCTTCTGGAACTATAAAGGAACAAAAATTCATGAAATAATACTACGCACATTCTGCAAACGGTCAGCGAGTCATTACAAGTGCCTCATGCGATATTCCTTTACGTGAACACACTGGACTTCCCTCGAGATGTCTGAGTGAAATCAGGACCCCAGAGCTTTTTTTGTTTCCCCCATGCCATGCTTATGATTTCAGAACCAAACATTTCAGCACCATTTCAGAATCCCAGCGCATTAAAAAAATCTATGCCAATTCAAGGCCAATAAGAGCCCACATCGCTCAGCCCTCCTCCAATCCGCATTAAGATTGCTGTTGCCCCGCCTACCACTCAATCTCTAGCTTCATGTGGAGTTCTCATTTCAGGAGATAAAACAAAAAAATATATAAGGGCATTTTGATACTGGTCTTCTATGCATTTTGTAAGACTTACTGGTCAAAATTCGGGTGGCGTTTTTCTACCGAGGCCTAGATATGGTATTAGTGTACTGTTAAAGCGCAGGCAGGTTGCTGGAATGTAACTGGCGTGGAACAAAAAAAAAACAACAACAAAGGGAAGACTTTATGAGGTCCTTAAATACACTATATGTCCAAAAGTTTGTAGACTTTAGACTGCAATGGCTTTAGACTAGATATTGGAGCATTAGTGACCTCACTACTGCTTATGTGCAGTATCTAGGTACTGAAGGTGGATGACTCACTTTCTGGATCATGAACACTGCTCCAGAAAGTGCAGTTCCACTGCTTCGCATCCCAATGCAGGGGGGGTTTGTAGTCTTGGCATAGCTGTAGATCGAAATTCGAAATGGTGTCTGGATACTTATGGACATGTAGCGTATCAGACGTACTGCAACACCAGCTTATGCATCTCTCTTTACCTCCAACTGTCTAAGCAATAAGAGGCCACGACCCTCTTTTTCTGTTTCAGTCTGCACAGCATAGTTTTACCCAAGCGATTCACCCAAGCGAGAGCAGTATCTGGAAACTGGTCGATCATTTCTCAACACTTCCTATGAAGCAAGTCAGACAAGTACTTCATGATACACTTGCGAGCTGTTTCTAACACTTCGATAAATGCTTGTCCAGGTTGTGCCGTGTCATTCGGATGTAACGACCTGCAGTACCGAGCACTTATCCAAGCAGGAGCTAGAAAGGCATTTAAAGTGTATTTTGAGCTTTCTAGCAGTTTCAGCGCTGCGGCCCTTCAGCTACAGTTTGAAGAGCTGCTCACGTTCACTGTCCCGGTGGAGTCCTCAACCAGCCTGCGTGTAAATGCCGACTTTGTATTTGATAACTAAAAGGGCGAAACACGGCAAAACGCATCTAAAGTGTTTGTATAGAACTTGGACGAGCAATGTAAACGTTTGGTAAGACTTTTGATTTCAGAGAAATTACCTGTAGCTATGCCTTCACTGTAGCAGACCTTTTTGTGTAAAGCAAGATTATTGTACATAAAGAGGAAACCCAGTAAGAGAATCTATAGACTTTATATACCAGAGAAGTATGTTAAGAGTCCCTGTCCTAAAGTATCCGCCACCGACATCGCAAATTCTACATGTAGCACAGAAAATGATATCCTGTCCACAATAATATGTCTCTTGGCCGTGTCTTATCACCATGCTATGGCGCAGAAAAACTGGCTGCAGTGCTTAATGGCTAAGAAATTGATTCTGAAGAGAACAAATATTAAAAGAAAATTGCATGACTGTTAGGAGTATCATCTTATAGAAAGGGACAAAGTTTGTTTTTATTTTTTGATTATGTTTACCATTTTTTTACTACTTGTCATAATGAAATGTAGTGATCCGTGCAATGCTTTTTATTGGCCCTGTGACCCTGTGAAAAGAAAAGAAAAAAAAAAACCCTGGTTGCATGATCGCTCTCTAGCGCTTTTTTATATGATCAAATAGTGAGCTGTAAGTTAGCAGGCTAGCAGTCTTCACTTTAGCCCCGTTAGTTCCATTTAAAACATAGAAAACGTAGCTGATTCCAGAAGAAACCGAAGCAAAGGGTCACCCACGGTGCCATGTACAATGTCCAGAATTGACATTTTTAATAGCATGCCCACTTTAGCCCCGTTAGCCCACTGGTTTGGTTTATTTACATCTGTACCTTGACTGTAGCTGGCACAGCTAAGTAGTCCCTGTAGGTAAAACAAAAAAAAGTCATACACGAAGGAGCCATAATATGAGCCAATCAGTGTATTATTATGAGATGCAATGTTTTGATACTGTAACTTATGAGGTCAACCTACTAGCAGTACGACTGCGCTATTGAAATGCTAAGTAATGATGTCATCCACTTTCCCTTTGCAGAAGAGTAACATAGAAAAAGGAGGACGAAAGGCCTTTTGTTCTTGTACGTTTTTGTAAGTCTCGACACTTGAAATGTCAAAACATTAAAAGGCAAGGTTCAGCTTTGAATTTCAACTTGAATTTATTACATTCGCCTTGTAAGGAGTCAGCCATTGTACAGAACGTGGAGGAAATTTATACGTTAAAAAAAAAACACAAAGAGAGAGAGCGAGAGAGGATGAAACAGTGCCAAGATGTTTCAAAGCGATTGTTTTCTTTTTGTTTTCCACAGCTAGACTGTACATAGAGTAGACCGTAGTTAGAAAAGTAGGTAGAACAGCTGGACAGCTAGGATAAAGATGACCAAAGGAGAGGGCATCCTGAGATCCTGAGAGATCATGGGAGGAACCACAGCCAGATTTTTAAACTGTACTGGTGTGACACAAATAAGCAGCGTTAATGAGCTTTTTCGTGGTTGAACCCGTAGCCTGGACATGTGAAAGGCCTGTGGCTGGAGGCAGAAACTTTAGCATGACTGCTAACTCGCTTGCATGCTTGATTTAGCACACTGCTCCCCAGTCCAAAGGTCTGGAGATGGATATAGAGCATATAGAACCTGGCGAAGTGTTGTTCTCTCAGCAACAAGCGCATTCAGTAACCATTGGAAGAGCGCAGGTGGACTCTTGGGGGGGAACACTTCTCTTTATAAACGCTTACTCTTATATTCCCAACCACAGCCATAACTGTAACCCTAACCTGCGATATACGACTACAGACTACGTTTGCTCGAAAAGTAGAGCTCCACAGCTTCCTTTATAACCACTGCCCTCTCCTTTATTTTCTTTCTCCTGCTTCGAGTAGACAGGAAGAGGAAGTAGGCAGTTTTGTTGTTTTGTTCTGTTTGTTTGTTTGTTGAGGTTTTTTTTTTATATATAAAAAAAAAAAACAGGTCTTGGATCCTCTCCTCCAGACTTGAAGCCGAACAAGTAGCCATCGTTCTGAAGCTGCGTTGGGCAGCCGGAACTTTGACTATGCCTGAGGGTGTGTACATAGCAGTCCACACAACACTTAATAATACAGATGTACAGGTTTTTATTCGTTGCTCTTGATATGTATGAAGATTATTGTATTGTTTTTGAATGCATCAACAGGGAGTTTTGAATTATGAATAATGAAATATTGACATGCAGTTACTGAAATAAAGTGATGAAACTGATTCGGATGAGCTGCCTGTGTTGTCGTGCTTCTCCTGCCATGTTCATTAAAGGTAATGTGCTGGGTGAGGTCTAATTAAAAGAAGTCCTGCAGGTCCACAGTGCGGACAGACCATCCACGACCATCCAACATTTACTCACGCCTTATATCGAGAGCATGGAGGAAAAACACACTTCCTGTATGCGTATAGCTTGAGGCTAACATGCACTGTGAGTCCAGATGTTTGTGGACACCCCTTCTAATAAAGGGAATTCGGCTAAACAGAATAAACATGAACCTATTGGCATTGGGCATGGGCTTGAAGGGTGTAAAGCCCCCCAGCACTGAGCTGTGGAGCAGTAGAACTGTGTTCTCTGGAATGCTGGTTCTCCATACAATACTTTTGGAATGAGCTGGAGATGAGGAGGGGTGGTGAATATTCTGCCCAACATTCTGACCTCACTAAAGCTCTTGTCACTGAATGCAACTAAATCCTATTCCATTGGCCATACTTCTCTACAGGTACTACTGTGTATTTGCACATTTGTGTCAACAATGGGTGCAACTTAAAGTCTCTGAATGCAGATAGTTTGGGATGTTTCCCAATTTTGTCCTCATTTTGTCATTTCTAGTTTTCACCAACTAGCTGGTTTCTCTGTTGCACAGTGCAACCACTGCATAGAGGGTGAAGGCTAGCATGGTCTTCCTCCAAGCTGTACACACTTGGAGGAGAACACCAGCTAACAATTATGATGCATCTAACTAGCACAGTTCTGCACTGTTCTGTTCCTCAATGTTTCTTGATGTTTCAGTTAATATCTTTGTGAAAATACGGTTGAAGCATTTCCTGAATCCTGAGTCCGCCCTTTTGATGGCATCTCGTTGCTAGGTTGTATGTGACATCCAGAGTTCAGAGGCAATGAAGACGGGTCAGGATACTCGTCTCTGCCTCTTGCCATGTCTAACTGGTGAATTCCAGTGTCCGCCATCTGCCTCTCATAATTGGTGGATCCGTGCTGCCGTCTATGGTTTTCTGTAAAAGCAACCAGTGGATACTCTCCTACCGCTCCCAATTTATTTATTTTATTTATACATTCCACTGCTTTTGTGAAGCTGAGACTCTGCTTAACCCATTTCAAGCACCAAAACAATTCATCCACATGAGTAAAGGTATGTTTTCACATGAAATTTGAAGAATTTGTCGAATGAATTTTTCAGTTAAGAGGGTCGGAGTATCGTTTTACAAAGTCACATGGTCACACAGAGCTGAGATTGCTCTAAACATTTTGATATAAAACGTGGATATCATGTTATAGGCAAGTGCCTTCAACGGCAAAAGTAAGAAGATATGCAAAAATCGTGAACAAGGAGATGCTAACACAGGAAGAGGTTTTTAGGTTTATTATAATAGTTCAAAGGTTTCGTGGTCTTGGTAAACACACTCACTACACAAAGGTAAGCTTAATACAGTAACCTGTTGTACACTGCTCCAGTCCTGAGATTTTATTGGGCATATATCGAAGTGTAATCAGTCACTGGACAAAATTAACCAATCTCAACCCCACAAAGTCCGCTTGATGCAAACCCTAGACCACCGATTGCAGCAGGACCAGAGATTGCTTTTCTAGATCCGCTCCCGGGCTTGAAAACGGCTTTCATACTTGACCAAACGTACCTAGCTCCCAGAGGAACTTATGCATAAGAAGGACATGAGGCCAATTATGTAATCTTGGAGTCTTAGCCGTGGATTTGGCAGCAATGATGGGGCCAAAGCTGTGCCTACATAGTATATTTCTACACAATGCATGTATGGGCAAGCCATATCTTTATTATTAGTACTGCACTAACTGCAGCCAGCTGGATAAAATGAGAAACACATAGGCCTCTCCTTAATAAATGAAGCCTGTCGTGAATTAAACGTTGAGAAATTCCAGCACAAGACTTCTTATCAACATCATCAAGAGACTGCATTCTGAATTTCCAGGCCTTGTAATTTAATTCAGAGGCGGAATCTGTTTAATTTCGTAGTCTGACACACACACACACACACACACACAGACGAACAGCTTGGGAGATGTTCTACTCCTACACAAGCAATATACAATCTCCCTCCCACACATTAGCACGTTACTGCAGTGAGGCATCAGATTCTCTTCACTAGGAAGATACATCTCACATTCCATAGCCAAATACACACTCACCCCCCCCCCACACACACACACCCTTACACTGACCTGAACTAGGATGGTTCAGCATGGTTCACAAGTTCAGTAAATGTGTTCTAGACCAATGCACTTTCGACACACTCCAACAATTCTGTCCCAAAGAGGAGCACACAGGACATCATGTGCTGTGGTCTGAAATCTGCTTAACTCCACTGCATTGGCTCTCTGTACTTTCTAGTGCCCACACACAGACACACACACTCTCTCCCAGTGCCCCCCTCCAGTATCACGTAGCCAAGCACAGCTATTAGCATACATCAAAACGCATTTGTAGCAATGATGATCACACTTAAGCTGCACTTTGTCAGCGGTGTCTGTGGGGCTCCTCTGGGGAACACTGCACAATCCTCTCCCTCTCTTGCTCGCTTCTGCTAATTGCGCTCGCTAATTACACTCTCTGTGTTTTGCTATGCTAACTCTGAAACGAGGGGGTGGACATGGAGCGGTGGGTTGCATTTTACTTCTCTATGTTCGGCCTGAATCAGAATAAATATTTTCAGATTGTTTTCAATCTACACTACACGGCCAAATGTGGACAGCTGATCATCACATCTATAGGAGCTTTCCAAAATAATAGGCGGAGTTGCCCTCCCTTTGGAGCTATAACAGCCTCCAATATTTTGGTATGGCTTTTAACAAGAAATTGGAGTGTGCCTGTGTTTATTTGAAGTGTGTCTGTGGGAATTTGTGCCCATTCAGGAAGATTTCACACAAAAGAATTCCATCCGAACAGTGGGCACTAGCTTCAAACAGTAAAGCAACGAAGAACAGTGGAGTAGCTTTTACTCTTGACCAAACTCACACCCTCAAGAAAATTTGTGAGGTAAGGCACTAATTCCCCAAAAGTGTTCTGTAGGGTGAGGCCAGGGCTCTGTGCAGGACACTGCAGTTCCTCCACACCAAACTCAAAGTTGAAAACATATAATTACGTAAACTGTCTTTGTGTGCTGTAGCATTAACATTACATTTGACTGGAACTAAATCCTGGAAAATGGACCCAGACCATCATCCTTCTTCCACTAAACTGTACTTTTGCTGCTATAAAGTCCAGGAGGAAGCATTTATCTGGCTTCCGCCAAACCCAGATTTGTTCGCCAGACTGCAAGATAGTCAGGTGTGATTCCTCACTCCAAAGGACGTTTGTAATGCTCCAGTGGCAGCATGCATTACACTTTTTCCTCTACAGCCAATCCTCTGCATCACATATATAGCAATATATAGCACATATATAGCAATCTTAGGCTTGTGTGCAGCTGCTTGGTCATAAAAAAAACAATTTCTTGAAGCTCCTTATGCAGTTCTTGTGCTAATGTTGTGTCCAGAGGCGGTACTCTGTAGTAAATGATAAAAGAGGACAAACAATTCATGCTAGATTTGTGAGTTCACCTACACATGTGGACAAAATTGTTGATACCCCTCGGTTAATGAAAGAAAAACTCACAATGGTCACAGAAATAACTTGAATCTGACAAAAGTAATGCTTCAACTGCATTATTAAAAAAAAAAATAAACTCATAAAACAGGCCTGGACAGAAATGATGGTACCCTTAACTTAATATTTAAGTTAAATTCACAACCTTTTCAGGCAATCACTGCAATCAAACGATTCCTGTAACTGTCAAATGAGACTTCTGCACCTCCAAGCAGGTATTTTGGCCCACTCCTCATGAGTAAACAGCTCCAGTTGTCTCAGGTTTGAAGGGTGCCTATTCCAGACAGCATGTTTCAAAAAATGCTCAATAGGATTTAGGTCAGGGCTCATAGAAGGCCACTTCAGAATAGTCCCAATGTTTTCCTCTTAACCATGTGTGGGTGTTTTTAGCTTTGTGTTTTGGGTCATTATCCTGTTGCAAGACCCATGACCTGCAACTGAGACCAAGCTTTCTGACACTGGGCAGCACATTTCTCTCTAGAATACCTTGATAGTTTTGAGATTTCATTGTACCCTGCACAAATTCAAGACACCCTGTGCCAGATGCAGCAAAGCAGCCCCAGAACATAACAGAGCCTCCTCCATGTTTCACAGTAGGGACAGTATTATTTTCTTGATATGCTTCATTTTTCCATCTGTGAACATAGAGCTGATGTGCCTTGGCAAAATGTTCCATCTGTCCAAAAGACATTCTCCCAGAAGCTTTGGGGCTTGTCACCATGTAGTTTGGCGAATTCCAGTCTGGCTTTTTTATTATTTGTTTTCAACAATGGTGTCCTCCTTGGTCGTCTGCCATGAAGTCCACTTTGACTCAAACAATGACGGATGGTGCGATCTGACACTGATGTTCCTTGAGCTTGAAGTTCACCTTTAATCTCTTTAGAAGGTTTTCTGGCTCTTTTGTTACCATTCATATTTTTTATCTCTTTGATTTGTCATCAATTTTCCTCCTGCGGCCATGTCCAGGGAGGTTGGCTACAGTCCCATGGATCTTACATTTCTGAATAATATGTGCAACTGTAGTCACAGGAACATCAAGCTGCTTGGAGATGGTCTTATAACCTTTACCTTTAACATGCTTGTCTATAATTTTCTTTCTAATCCCCTGAGACAACTCTTTCCTTCCTTTGCTTCCTCTGGTCCATGTTGAGTGTGGTACACACCATGTCACCAAACAGCACAGTGACTACCTGTAACCCTATATATAGGCCCACATATGCTCTATTTCCTGGACATGTCCTCTTTTTGGGATGTGGAAAATGCTTCTGAACAGGATTGCCAAATTGTATAAAATATCTGGAATTTCGCATTGATTTTCGTGTGCATATTTTTTACCTGTTTGCATCCCGTCTTCTCTACTTCTTTCCTTCTCTACTTATACCTCACATCTGCATCAACCATTTGTTTAAACTGCTTCACGCTAAAGCTGTCTGACGACAGCTTTAGCGTGAAGCCAAAACAGAAATGTAAACAAACACAAATCCGTTTGGGTTTACCTTTGCTTTTATTTTATTGATGTATTTAATAATTTTGAATTAATTTTGACATGTTGATTTTTTAATTATCAGTTATTATTTATCATTTTTGGTTGTTGTTTGTTTGTTTTTTAGTTTATTTTATTTTAAGATATAAGTTGAAATGAAAGAAGATGACTTAGCAACATTGCTATTAAGGCTATTCATTATTTTTGGCAAACACACACACACTCACAGTCCTACAAATTGCCACAGTCCTACAACTTAGGCCTACTTCAAACCCTCCAGTCACAACATCCTAACCACAATGGACACCTGTGTGCCCCCAGATTCCTCCAAAATATGGTCACTCTATGCAAGAGGACCACAGAAATTCATGCAGTGCCCACATGAGGTCTCCTACAGTATCCCCACACTGATTCTACTTTCTGCCATCTATTGTTTCCTTCAATCATCTAATTTAAGCAAGGCAGCTGGCCCGTTGCATGTGCGTTCATTTTCCCCCTGTATTGAGATGAGATAAACAGTGGGAGTCAAGCAGCAGGGAAATGTCATGTTGACCTTTTTATTCAGGGCCCTGGCGGCTGCTCCAGATGAGATGAGGAGAGTGTGTGTCACTCAGACACTGTAATCTGCTCCAGACTGCACAAGTGTCATCCTTATGCATTATTATTACATCTACAGTAATCCCCTCACAAGATGGAGGTGTGCTATCTCTGAGAAAGAGTCAAGCACAAATAATTGCATTGTTGGCTGTTTTTCTGCTTTGCGTGTTATACAGGATTCCATAAAACAATGAAGATGAATCAAGCCAGTTGTGTCAACTATCATCCGGTGGGAGTTCATTATTCCTACTTTAACATGAATGTCTATGTTGTTACTCTACTTAACGGAAAGTACTGCTAGAGAGGAGTTCCACGCACAAATCTGGTCAGAAATGGAGCTCAGAGAACAGGATTTCTTTGACCAGACCCCTCTCCTTCACTTTTGTCATGCAAAAACAATCCTTTCAAAGATTTCAGTCGTAAGACATTACTGTCCACTGCAGATAGAAGGCAATTTCTTCAGTTTTCAGAATCAAACAGACTGCAGTTGAACTCTTCTGTCCTTGTTTTTCTTTGCACACCTTAAAACCTTATGTGGTAGATGTTATCCAGCCTGTTGTTTTACCGCAGCTATTCAGATACTGCATTTAAACATTTGCCTTGTTCTCATGTTCTCCTTTCATTTAATCTCTCCTTCTGCTCCAGCCCCCTCCTTTTGCTCTACAGAAAAAAAAATCCATCGCTCTGGAGCAGAACAAATGTGTCAGGACCCATTTAGCTACCAAATGAGCGAGTATGCAGGCTTGAGCAAATATCGAGCAGTTAAAGACTTTGAGAATGACATCAAATGTTCATGTGGCTCCCCATCAAATTTGCTTGTCATGAATGAATAGTTAAAGGCAGGGAAGTGTTCCTACTGCGCTTAAAGAGTGGGAGGAAGGCTGAGAGTGAGAGAGCAAGAACAAGCCTGCACATTTCCCCATGGAGACATGGTGAAGGGAGGAAGAAGTTAAAAGATGACAGCAGCTTTGGTGCTGCGGAACCTTACTACAGTCGTCCCTCTGATTCCTAATGGCCTCTGTTATTAGTGTGTGTGATTCGCAAAAGAAAGAAGTAAACAGGATACAAATAAAAAAGAGAAACAAGCAATCCGATACAGTGACTTTAGTGACCTCTGCATTTGGATCTGTGGGAGAATCCTCACTAAATAGGATTGAAAAAAATACATGAAATGAGTGTGATGCTCGAGTATTAGTGCGATATCTAGAAACAGGAGGAGCAGAACAGTGACTGTCCGCCAGCAAGAACATTTTGTCCACAACTACACAGAGAGGATATTGTAGTAGGTTTGCAGAAAACACACAAAAAAGGACCTGTCCCCCGATTAAAATTTCAGTGTCAGCTGAGGGCAAGGGCACTGTATGGGAGGGGACATCAGGACAATTCTAAGGGCCTGTGACTGACAGCGGCTCCACAAAATGTATTAATTGAGTATTTTGGCAGAATTGTTAGAATTGTTAGCCCTGTGGATCTCTGCTAGTCAGCTCTGCCAACATTTCTTGCAGCCATGAGCTACAGATCAGGCAGAACCAAGGAAAGCAGACATAAAAAGAAGCTTCATTGAAGTATTAGGACAAAATAAAAGTCTACACAGGGTTGCTATTTGTCCACTTTGTGTTCAAGTCTACTTTATTGTCATTCCTTCTCATCACAGACATGTTTAGTGAGGAACAAAATATAGTTCCTCCAGGACAGCTATAACAGGAAGCAGCAGTAGACTATCAGACATTAAATACAATAGATTAAACAAAACACTTAACAATACACTAGACAAAACACTGTACAGGATAATGCAAAATCATTAAACATGAGATAGAGACTAGACAGAGGGCAGTGGATGAGAGAGTGGGGTGCTTATTTTAAGATGGTATGAAAAACATGGATACCACCTATCCTTAGTCTGTGCATATAAAGATAATTTAGCATGGCGTCTTACATGTAAAGTCATTGGGCGTTGCATATAGTGCAATGTATGAATGTGAGGAACAGGAATGGAGATGATTAGTCCAACTGAGGACAATAAGGCAAGATCTGTTTAGCAGAGCGTCTGGGAGAAAACTGTTCATGAGTCTGGAGGATTTAGCTTGACACTCCATAGCCTACTCCAAGACTTGAGTGGTGTAAACAGTCCATGTGAAACATAAGAGATAATGCAGTTTTTTCTTAGACACCACTCGGTGTAGGTATCCTTGATGTCAGAAAGACTTGACTCAGTAATGTGCTGGGCACTCCTCACCACCTGCTGCAGTGCTTTAGTTTTTGAGATGGAACATTAGTCATTCCAGACCGTGATGCTGGAGGTCAGAATGTGACCTACAAAGCTTTAGTGGAAGCAGTTAAGTATGGGTGCATGCATGCCGGTCCACTTTAGTCTCCTTAGGAAGTCAAGCCTCTGATGAGCCTTCTTCACTAAGATGGAGATGTGCAGGGACCAGTAGAGGTTGTCATTGATGTGCACTCCCAGCTGTGCACTCCCACTGTCATCCAGAGGGTGTGAGGTGCTGGTGTCCTTTTGAGGTCCACAATCATCTCTGTTGTCTTATTGAGATTCAGAGAGATTGTTGTCCCTGCACCAAAACGCAAGCTGCCTCACCTCCTCTCTGTAGGCTCGGTCTCATCGTTGTTGGAGATGAGCCCAGCAAACCTGATGATGTGATTGCTGTGATGTCTGGCGACGCAGCTGTGGGTGAGCTAAATGTAAAGCAGGGGGCTTAGCATGCAGTCCAAAGGGGGCTCAGATGTTTAGGGTGATGGAAGCATCATACTCTACAAAGTCTACAACCTAGTTGCAGAGAGAAGAGCTTAGTACAAGTGAGTGTGGTTTGTTGACTAGCTTTTTGGGCTATGATAGTGGTGTAAGATGAGACCAGGTGGGGGATATGCCATCCTCATTGGAGTGGTTTTGCTTGTAGGCATATTTGTAGTGTAGGTATAGAGTGATGAAGACATCAGTTAAGTTTGGTAGGTGCAATCCTTAAGTACACATCCTGGGATGCTATCAGGGCTGGCAGTTTTGCATGGGTTCACCCCTCACAGGGTTCTCCTCATATCAGGTGCAGTCACGGCCAGGAGGTGTGATCCTTACTGCTGCCTCTGTGTTTGATGCCTCAAAATGAGCATAGAAGGTGTTGAAGGAATCTTGGAGAGTGATGTTGACACTACAGGTGAGGTAATTCCTCCCCCTGTAGTCAGTAGCAGCTTGAATACCCTGTCATTGGTCATGGTTTGAAAATGTTTTTGAATATTGTAGAAGAGGCCTAAGCTGTCGTATGTTAAGGTTGGTGCTGGCTGCTCTGATTGCTGCTGTCACCTGTTCTGAATGAGTCCTTGTGAAACTGAATGGGCCGCAGTTGGACTGCAGACTACCGAAGTTTAGCACCTCCACCAATTCTACTCATAATGTCAATCTTTGCACAACAGAAAACTGATTTTTTTCAGATCTCTAGCAGTGCTGTGGCACATAGAACACAAAGAGCAAAAAAAAAAACATCTTTGTTGTGACCCGCAGAGGCCACAGGAATATTACTGAGTATGTCACCAGCTTATTCATTACACTTTTGAGATGGTTTTGACCACATGTGACAAACACCAGAGACAACTGTGATTGGTTGAGTGAGTACATGTCACTGGTGAACGTTTTGCTTCCGAAAAGTCACTTTGGTGTGCAGAATATCTTTCAATTAATTTACTGACATTCAAATAAACTATACAAGTTCAGCGTGTAAAGACCTTTATTCTGACTAATCACTTTTATCATGTGATAAAACATGAAGGGAGTGGATTTTTCCTAGATGGCAATGCCACATTTCATGGGGCCTCCATAATAACATTAAAATGGTTCTGGTTGCACACTCATTTGGGCAACTAGTTTGGGCAGTTTGGCAGTTGTCACCCTTCTATCCCATGCCTTAACCAACCATATCCATCTATGACTATCACTTTGCCTGTTGGGAGACATATCAGCAATACGACAACAACAAAAAATAAATAAATAACATTGTCATGAACTGGAAAACATAAAAATATCATTAGCATTAATCACTGAAAATCTATTAATGGATTATATGTCAATGGAAAAACTACCAACCCCCCCCCAGAGCCAAACCACAAACTAGAAACATCACACTCCATTGCACTTGCGTTTTCAGCCATTCAGACATACATATGCGCACGCACACACACACAAATATAATACGCAATACCTGTAGGGGTATCACATATATATATATATATATATATATATATATATATATATATATATATATATATATATATAAATCTTGTACCTCCACCACAGAACTACTACACCCTCCACCTATATAGAACCATCAAAATAAAACAGACAGACAGACAGATGAGCAAGTCTTGGATAAGGGCATTAAAATGCATTGAGAAGAATGATTTTGTTGCAGCTGAATAATTAAGCTGCTGTGTGGGAGCGTTAGAAATGTACTTCACTGCAGCTCTATCCCCCACCTCCATTCTGTCTGTTCTTTTCCATATTCACACTATTACATAAACATACACTGGATATCAGTACTCTCAGTAAAAGGGCAAAGCGTACACAATTTGTCTTCCCCTTGGACACAGATACACACACACACACACATTGTGTGGAGCATGAAGCAGCTGGAGAGAGCACTATTATGCCCTAATAAACCGGAAAGCTAGAACAGTGTGAAGATTAATATATGCTCCACATCCCAAACAATGCCATCATGTGTAGTCATCACACTTGTGTTTGCTGTGCTCTTCTCTTAACTGTACACTTAAATGAGAGGAAGCTGACATATTACATAACAGTCTTTTTCAGTGAAAAAACATTGCAGAAACTAGAGATGGGGAACAACAGAATAATTATGCTTGGCATTAACAGACTTCCTTTCTTACCCACAGTGCTTAGAAGACACATTAAGAAGTGTTAATGGTGGAAATTATTGGGGAAAAGGAACTAAACTTCCTTTGAACTTAACTTCAAAAGTACCAAAGAAAGCATTTCTTGAGTATATTAATTGATTTCTGGTGTAAAAATAGTAAATTTGTAACTCTGTTTGGAGTGAAAGATACTGCTGATTTTCATTTCATGGAGAGCATGTTGGGAAATAAATGAAATGGTTTGCTTTTATTTGCTGGTTTATGAGACTATGACAAGCCCACCGAACAAACATATTATAGGAAATATAACACAGCCCCACAACTCAGGTAAATGTGTTGTTAATTAACACTAGTCATCTTAAATGACTGTTTTAAACGCTATAGTGTGTCATATAATCCAGTCTGACTGACATACCTGACCATTCAGCTCCCTATAGTGTGTGTGCATTAGCCTACGCCTCTGTAGGCTCCTCTGAACGCGCTGCTCAGTGCTGGTTTAGAACCAAATAAAGGTGTACGGTTCTCCCGCTGGTAGAACAGAGCATTTTCACAATAGACGCATTTCTAACCAGGCCTAATTCAAGAGTAAAGATGAGGTGGGGGTATATTTCCTCAAATGGATATAATGGAATTGATTATCTTCATTGCACAACCACAACCAAACTCTGTGGCTGACCAAAAAAAGCCAGGAAATAGACAAATATTTTATAGGAGAGTGGTCTAAATCATCCTGTTGGCATGTTAACCAACAAACACCTTTAACTGCTATTCTGTGAGATGTTTGTTGTTGCTGAATCACGTTTACAATGAGCCAAGCTGTTAGCCGAACTTTCCACAAAGCAGACTCTGAATTGTTTAGTTTGTGAATTTTACCGGTAAAAATATAATTAGGTATTTTCCCTTCTGACGTGTGTTTAGCACTTGTTTGGTAGCCAGGTGCCTCCCTTTGTTTTTGTGTAAGTGGATGCTGGAGAGAAGAGATGGTAAAAGCTAACACTATCTAACGTTAGCTTTAACAAGGGCTTTCGCTTGTTGGCTAGGCTAGGTGCCTGTACATTTTGCAGCCGTAAATATAACAAGTAAAAACTGTTACATAACAGTTTTGGGGTTTTGGAATTGGCCTGTTTTCCAGCTCTGGTTTGGTTATGACAGATATTTTTTTGAAAGAGGACGCAACAGTGTTTGACGTTCATGGTATGTCAGTTCCATGTACCAAACTCTCATTATTCCTCTGCATAAAACAGTTTGAGATTCTAAGGTTCCTTTTAAGAGTAAGTATCATGGGTAAAAACTAAATTAAAAGAGCTTGAAGTAGTGTGTAAACATCTTTAATGTTTCAAAACCAGTCTGCAAAAGATGTAAAGCTTAATCTCACAACTGGAAACTTCCAGAACTAAGCAAAAATGTAATAATTCACACATTAGACTATGTACTCTTAGAGGACAACAGAACCGCTCATTGGGTTTTTTCTGCTTACACTCCAAGACATATATGACATACATCCCTCTACTGTGACCCAGAACTTTACAAATCCCTCTACTGTGACCCAGAACTTTACAAATCCCTCTACTGTGGCCCAGAACTTTACAAATCCCTCTACTGTGACCCAGAACTTTACAAATCCCTCTACTGTGGCCCAGAACGTTACAAATTCCTCTACTGTGACCCAGAACTTTACAAATCCCTCTACTGTGGCCCAGAACGTTACAAATTCCTCTACTGTGACCCAGAACTTTACAAATCTCTCTACTGTGACCCAGAACTTTACAAATCTCTCTACTGCGACCCAGAACGTTACAAATTCCTCTACTGTGACCCAGAACTTTACAAATCTCTCTACTGTGGCCCAGAACTTTACAAATCCCTCTACTGTGGCCCAGAACTTTACAAATCCCTCTACTGTGGCCCAGAACTTTACAAATCTGTCTACTGCGACCCAGAACTTTACAAATCCCTCTACTGTGGCCCAGAACTTTACAAATCCCTCTACTGTGACCCAGAACTTTACAAATCTCTCTACTGTGGCCCAGAACTTTACAAATCCCTCTACTGTGACCCAGAACTTCACAAATCTCTCTACTGTGACCCAGAACTTTACAAATCCCTCTACTGTGGCCCTGAACTTTACAAATCTCTCTACTGCGACCCAGAACTTTACAAATTCCTCTACTGTGGCCCAGAACTTTACAAATCTCTCTACTGCGACCCAGAACTTTACAAATCCCTCTACTGTGGCCCAGAACTTTACAAATCTGTCTACTGCGACCCAGAACTTTACAAATCTCTCTACTGTGGCCAAGAACTTTACAAATACCTCACAACACTTCACAACAAATCCTATTCACAAATCCACAGTATCCAAATCCACCCTTCAGAGAACAATTCCTAGTTCTAAATTTAATGCATCTAATTTAATGCGAAAAACGATTACTTTGACATTACTTTACTAACACGTTGTTAAATGTAGCCAATAAACAGTTTATAACGACAATAATTTGGGAGTTTCCAAACTTTTGCATACGACTGTACAAAGAGGACAAACACGATAAACTGAACCACTGCAGAAAGCTGAGAACTACAAATCGCTGCCTGCGCTTTCTGCAGTCAATGCACCACACATCTCGCATCTTGAGTGTGTGTGTGTGTGTGTGTGTGTGAGAGAGAGAGAGAGAGAGAGAGAGAGGGGAGAGAGAGGCGAGCAGGTTACTGTGCTCATTGCGGCTCTGTCTGAGGAGCTTTCTCGCCGCCGACTCCAACGTCTTTTCGAGCCAAGATGGCCACCGCCCGATGCCCAGTTTCCCCGGCATGTTCTTCTAGCGCTACCCGAGCGGACCAACGTCAGCGCTCCAGCCGAGAGGAAACAACACTTTATCTTCTCTGAGTCACCCCCGAGCTCCACTCGCCTCACACAGGGGGGTACATACGCTGAGGGGAAAAGGGGGGCAAAAAAGAGGAAAGCATCTGGCGCATGTGGACAGCGGCCACTGCAGTGAAGCCAAATGGCGGAGAGGGGCGGCAGAGGAGAGGGAACGGACCAAAATAACCACCCACCGTTCAGCACAGGGGGGCAAAACGAGCACAGGTTTGCCGCTTAGCCACTGGCTCTGTTAGACAAAGTGACATGGGGGAGCACGTCTCTGCCACTTTTACCCTTTTCCGGGAGGATTTAGGATTTGACTGGTTGCTAGGTAACTTAACGGCCGCGGAGGAAGATACGTTACATTAGGGGCGATTTGAATTTGGAAGCTCAGCTGTCTGACAGGAATGGTGTTTGGCAGCGGTGCTGCTGTGGTGTTTGCTCATTTTTATGATTTTGCGCCACAGCTAGGCGTTCAGACCTCAGCCTAGTCTAGTTTCAGTGCGAACAGTAAAAATAGAGCCGCCGACGGATTAAACACGGGGCAACCCAAGCCCCAACCGACAGTGGTTCTCATTAACGGCTGGGGATGGATTTCTCCCTGTTGCTCTGCACTGTTCAGGCGGACTGTGCGTGACGAGAAACTGCGGCTCTAGAACTCAGACTGGATCGATAATCATTTTTCAGAGCCTTTTTTTACCGCGATAACGACAGCAGCTAGCAGCTACCACAAAGGTGGGGAACGGAGCGAGCAGTGTGTCGCCGAGTTTTGCCGTTGAGACGTTAGCTATAGGTTAACCGTTGGAGCAGTCGCGTTGGCAATGCGAGGAGAACCTGAGGTAAGACATACTGAAGCGCCTGTAAATCCTGAGGGCAGAACCGTTTGGCACGGACAGAATTAACGGCGGGAAGAGAGACTGCGTCGCCGCAGAGCTCGACTATGCACCTCGCTGAGGCCGAGAGCGAGAGCGAGAGAGCGAGATTTATGGCGACAGGTAGGTTGTAGGAGCGAGGGACCGTGCTGAGCAAGAGACAATGAGTGCCCGTGTATGTGGTCAATTTGGCGCAATGCACTGGGCGTGGGAAACCAGATGATTATTGTCTGTAACGGTCCACGCTTTCAAGACACGAATGAGCAGAAGAAGAGCAGTGTTTATGGCCTGAATGAATGAGTTGAGAAGGGTTACGAGGGAGAGAAGAGACGAGAGAACAGCAAAAGCTAGGTTTGTCCCCCAAGACTTCCTCCCAGCAGCACATTTAGTATTGGGTTGGATTTAAGGGTTCAACTTTCTTCTTCTTCTTCTTCTTCTTCTTCCCCCTCTCTTTCACCTTCATCTCATCGGGTGCCTCTCTGGGGAATGGCTCAGCAAGAAAATGTCTCCCAACCACTTCTCTCCGGAATGAGTCATGAATGCACTATAGTGGGGAAGCATCTTCAGTGCTGCGACATTTGACATTCAACTCCACGCTGGAGAAGGGGGAACAGAAGAGAAATCAGGATGCGCTGGAGAAGCAGATGATCCCACGCCGATTTGTTTCACCCTACCCCACCACCACCACCTCTTCATGATAATTTGCTCCTCACGGAGCTCTTTGCAGAATTCCTCCCTCCGCTTTTTGAACTCAAGAGGACGCCTTGAGTTTGAGGGACCTATGAATACGTTGTGGTTTTGGTGTCACAGGGGGAAAGAATGTAGGAGAATAGATGTCCTTTTTTCTCTTTCTTGCTGCTGTCGAATTGTTGAATTCCTGAGGGACGATGCGCTTCATCTCGACAAAGTCCTCCTCAGAACAGCCGTGTAGTGAAACTGACGAAAGACTGAAAATTTGCTGACTTAAGCACTTCTAACCATCTTTGAATCGTCTATGGAAATTTGTGTCATGGATTATCAAAGGAACTCGGTACTCTGACTCAAACAGTTGTGCTGGTCTTTAAGGAGCTTCACAAGGAGAGTAGAAAACAGTGCCAATAGTGCTTGTTCACCTCCAACAGTCCTCACTTAGACCTCTCTCTCCCCCCCACCTGCACTACGTGGGGGGGAGAGCTCCCACCTTCGGGGTGACCCCGTGACCGCCCCGATCGCCCCTGCCAGTCCAGGAAGGTTCCTCGAACCATGGATGGGGGCCAGGGCAGCAGCCCGGAAAGCCCAAACCGGGCGGTGGAGTACCTGCTGGAGCTCAACAACATCATCGAGAGCCAGCAGAAGCTGCTGGAGACGCAGCGGCGGCGCATCGAAGAGCTGGAGGTGCAGCTGGACCGCCTCAGCCAGGAGAACAAGGACCTGCGGGTGGATCGGCAGCCCTGTCCACCCCCTCCACCTCCACCGCTGGCCAATTCAGCCTCCAGCCAAACTCACGGCCACCACCACGGCCAGCATCCCCAGCCGTTACCCACCTCGGCCACTGTCTACCCCATCCAGAGCCACAATAGTGGGCCTGTTCACAACCCCATCCCTGCACCGGCCCCTCCGCCCCCTCCCCCGCCCATCCCGCCCAGAGACCGCCGCCCCAACGTCAATGTCAACGCCAATGCGCACACCCGACTCACCCGAGGCCTGTCCACCGGCTCCAATCCCACGGAAAGAGATCGGGAGCGGGAGAAGGAGAGAGAGAGAGAGCGAGAGAGAGATGGTTCCAGCACCAGCACGGCCACCACTCTGCAGAGACAGTGAGTACAACTCCTGCAGGCTATTCTGCTGCATAGCTGTGAATATTTGCACTGCCAGTGTGTCTACAGATACTACCTTTTTGGGTGAATGATAGGGATGACTGGCCTGTCAGACCTCATTGGAGGCTAGGAAAGTGTGTATGTGTGTGTGTTGTGTGATTTTGCTAAGTGCTTACCATAGTGTTACGTAACAAACATATTTTTAACACTGACTGTATGCATATCTAGGCAGCCGGCTTTCTATGTGTGATTTGAATTTACTATTTAGAAGAGCATGCATAATTATCGCAGCAAACAAGAGGCTTTTTCATTTTTACACATTGTGTTGAACTGTTAATAAACACACTACAATTCTGAGCTGCTTTCATTCTAAACCCCATGAGGCCCACAATATTCAGCAAGGACCCACTAGTGCCTTACGCTAGTCTAAATTAGTCACTGCCAGATTTCTCCAACTGTCCATCTCCTAAAGCTCATAAAATCGTGTGCAACAGTCTGTCACAACACAGCTCTTTCCGGCACAGCGCACGAGCAGCTGGCCATGCCGAAGACCCTGGCGATTACATAAGCCCAGCAAAGCTCACCTGTGTCCACATCTAAGTAATGGCACATTCTGCTGCAGGGGGATTTGCTCAAAGTGCTGGATGATAACGGGGAACAGTGGAGTTTGGATGAGCAGAATCTGCAGATGAGGTCATGTTAGGATGTTGATGAGTTGAAAGCAGACTGAAAGGTCTAAAATGGTACCTCTTATTAGAGAACAAATAAGCAATCATTGTTTCCCAGCTTTAAATATTTAAATAACTTTGTTGGGATTTGTTTCAGTTCTGCACCTACATAATAATTGTAAGATTATGATTAACGTAACTGAAAAACTTCACCCCCATTGGTTTACTTCATGAGTCGTACCAGAATTATTTATTGGCAATGTCTTACTTAGGTTTGATCCATTTCTGGGCAACCAAACTGGAAAGCTAAGCCTCAGAGGAAACATTAATTAGTGTTTTCAAATGTTCAAATGTACTTCCCTGCCTTGAGACCCGTAAGCCTTTCCCTTGAGTTTCCTTGTTTGAGTGTCCTGACCTTGAAATTGTTCAACTGTAGCAGTTTATTGAAACATGTATCAGATCAAAACAGACCTCTGAAGTTGTGCCGTTATTCTGTACTCGGCACCATGCCCATGTTAGGAGTTCTGGGTCTAAACTGAATTTCTGAACAGCAAAAATGAATGGGATTTTCAAAAAATGGATTGTCCTGATTGCCACAGAATATATTGTATTGTAAGATATACGAATTCTGCCGCATTTGAGCTACCTTCTGTACCTGGCGATACAAAACGTGTTATAGGAGTTATTATTTAATATATTGTGATAGATTGCGCTGCTGTAAGCAAGTCAGTATACTGATTGTTTTAAATTTTTTCTAAATTTAAGAAAACTGTCATAGTAAAATAAAATAAAATAAAAACAACACCATCATATTCACCTTATTTTACCACACCCACTTTTCTATTTGTGTAAGAATTTCCGGTCATTTTGTGTCACATGGTTTATGATGAATTCAATCTGAATTAGACTACTGCTGTGGAAGCTGATCATAAAGTAGCTAGCTATGCTAACCCAACATTCCAACAGGCTATTTAACGTTATTTAGAGCTATTTAGATCATAGCAAACTATCTTTCCAACACAATACAAAAAGATTGGAGTGTTGTGAGGCACCATATCCAAAGAAGAAGAGGACCTGTGTGTATGGTTGAAGGCGTCACGTTTAAAATATCCATCTAAACATTGTCCATACATCTGCTCTTAGCGTTTTGTGGAGGGGAATCGCGGTTATGCTTGTGAGGTTGTTAGCATAAGAGCTAACCTAAGAGCCTCAAAAGCACACTGATACGTCCACTTATTGATGTTTCGGTGTTGGTTGACCCTCCTTAAAAGGGTAAGAGCAGACATGTTTGTTTCGAGGTGGAGGTTTCTTTTTGTGCTATGTTCGTAACACTGATGTTCGAGTGAATTTCTCCTCTTCGTCCTATTATTGTGACACCCTCTAACTGAGCGCATCATACTACTCATTGTATGCTTATTAGCACTCTTGTAATCTGTATGTATATGCTGTCACACAGGATACAAAAAATGAGTAAATAAAAAGTTATGCACAATGAGATCTGAAGACACTGCTATCTTGATACTGTGTTTTTGAGAATCACAGTATTGCAAAATATAATATTGTGATACTTTGATATATCAATATGTCACTAGTTCAGTTCTATGTTTTAAATAAAAGTGCTTCATATGGTTATTTTATGTTTGTAGTAGAGATGTGTGATTGTGACATTACTTGACATAAAGGTTCTTTACCAACTGAAGTAGTTTTACGATGTTTTAAATAGCTGGTTGTTGTAAAGGTAGTCTACTTTTATGAGACAACATTTCAATAGGCAGGAATGTTAGCCGGCTTAGCATGAATTTAACAGAATTCATTAACCCCTTAACACAGAAAGCCTTATTACAAACTAAGGCATACTATTCAGTAACTACAGAGACTTCTGTACAAACTGGGGGGCTATTCTTTGATGATGGACGTTTGTAATAACACTTTTGGCCCAGCGGCAGACCATAGTCTGTTAATGACCTAAGAGCATCCAGTAGAATTCGGGAGAAAATTGTGCACAGGACCAAATGTATCACGTTTGGAACGTGTTTGTTTACCACAGGGCGAGAAAGCAGCAGTTTTGCCAAAATTCTATTAATTTTTATCAAGCTGAAGTTCAGAATAGGCCTGGAGTTCCTAATTTTCACTACAGGAGTCTATGCTACCTAATATCAGCCCATTTCATTCCCTTTATAAAGCTGATGGAAAGCCCAGTGATTAGCTCGGTAGGCAGCAGTAATATACATTTTTAAAGTAAGACCATTTTTGAAATGAAACAGCTGGTGAGTGCTCAGTGTCTTCATTCTGCCCATGCAAAAAGGTGAAGTGCTTTTGTAAAATTGTAACGCAGTCTTTTCAGGAGCTGTCTGGCTAATTCAGGGCTTCCTGAGCGCTGTCCATCATTCTTGACCACTACAGACTCCTTGGTCAACAGACCAAGCTTCAAGTCTGTCAATATCTATCTTTCAGCATGTGCTGTGTCAACACTCTCTCTTAATAGATCCAGAGAGAGATTGAAAGAGAGAGAGAGAAAGAGAGAGAGAGAAACTGTTGCCAGAAGACAACTGTGCTTTTAGATCTTCGACAGCTATGCGTTCAGTTGTAAATCAGGGTTAAGGAACGATCTCCAGCGTGCGCCTGACCACTGCGGCCATGAGCGCCCGTGTGATTTGTGTCTTCTGAGTGTATTTTGAATGCAAATGCGTAGAGTCTAAGGGAGGAAGCTGAGGCTTTGCCATTTGAATGAGCGGAGAGGACTGTGGGGCCATTTTGTGAGGAGATTGGTTTGGTATGTAGGACGACAGTGGTTGTGTAGGAGAGAGTTTGTGATTAATATGCAGCGCAGTGTCAGATTGTGGATCGGGCCTGTGTGGGAGAGATGAGCACAGAGGCAGAGGGGGAAAAAGAGAGACAGAGAGAGAGAGAATGCAAGTGTGTAAGAGAATGCCAGAAAGGTCAAGGGAAAGAAAAAGAGCAGTTTATTCAATCTAAACTTCCTTTTTCTATTCTCTCTCTCTCTTTCTCTCTCTCTCTTGCTCTTTCTTTTTCATAGATTATGTATAGTCAAATGCATCCTGTTTACACAGATAAATGAAATCCTTCTCTGGTGGCAGATCCTACAGTTTTTTTCACTCATATCTGCTGCTTAATGGACAGGTTTGCTGTTTTCAACTCTGACCTTATGAAAATAACTGTTTTACAGCATTTCCATTTGTGCATAGCACTTAACCTCGTCGACAGCTTCAGTGCTGAGATACTTACCACTCCCCTAAAGCTCCTCACTGTGTTTAAAGTAATGGAGTAGTCATTTAAGCTTCTAAGAAATCCGAGCCATTTTAGGAACTGAAGAACACATTGTATGTGTTTGTGTGTTTTATGTTTAATCATTTTATAGAATTTGATACTGCAGATTTTCTGCACAAAAAAAAGATCTAAAAAGAAGTTGTAACAGATTGCCTCATTTAGAGCTGGGCAATGTGGAAGACAAATGATTGCACTAAATATTTGAGAGAAATACTTCAGTCATCATACATGCAAAATCATTGCCTTTTGGTAAAATATGTAATTTTTTATAAAAAATACACCATTCACAGAAGTTGTATATATATATATATATGGTGAGCTTTTCATTTTGGGAAGGGGAGCTGCCCACAGAGAATTATGTGGAAGAATCCCTTCTTTCGCCCAAGCAGTAGTTCACAGTCATTTATTCTCCCAGCATACAGATTTAGTGTTTAATTTTTGAGAGCCAGTCGGAACTAAGAACTTTCATTTTCACACATTTTTATTTCTTTCTTAAACAGCACTCGACTGGTCGGCAAAAAAGGATAAGCCTGTCTAAATTATCACTAGTAGCTACCAAGATAGATCTGCTTCCATTTAGTATTTGTCTGAAGTGGATATGGATCACATTGGCAATCACCGCGGTCCATGCACAGTGTGCCATTGTGGAGCCCGTAGAACACAAATGATGAAAAAATGCACATTGACCTTTTTGATATCGGTTTAGTAAATAGTAAAAATACATATAATTTTATATATATATATATATATATATATATATATATATATAATTATAAAGTTCTTGAACTTAATAAAACGATTTCACAGCATTGGCCCTGCCTTTTTGTTCTCAGCTTTCACCAGAAAGCACTAGATTCACTATGTTAAAATCAAGTTTTCTTCTAAGACAGATGCCACCAAACCCTGCCACAAGGATTTGGTTCTAAACAGCATGCTGCTTGTGAATTTTCATGTCTAAATGATGGTAACTGTAATGATAATGAAGTTAAGAGTATATGCTTTTAGTTATTGTAGCTAGAGTTATAATGTCAGTACTGAATAATATGTGATGTGGTCCTAAGCATTTTCTTAAATTTCTTCTAGAGGAAAGTCCACATCGGATTAATTAATAAATTATGTGTTTTTAACCCATGATGAATTATTTTGGAGCAGTTTAGCACATTTTGTGGGGTCCTACAAGGTTATATTGTAGTGACTATAAACCTGATGTCAATTATAAGAATTATGCAGTTATGAGGGTGAAGAACTGAAGTGTAGGCCTATGTCCAGGGTTTAAGTAATTAAACTGCAAAATTGTTCGCAGATCTGCTCTTATAAAGATGGATCCCATTGTCCTTGTATTAAACAAATCACAAATAAGAAAATATTGATGAACATCAGAATTGTCGTAAAAACTATGAGTGTGTTTCAAGAAAAAAATCTTTGTAAGAGCAGTTGGTCAATAAGTTATTAAAATTTTGTGACAGATTACCTATAGTTGTTCTACATTGCCTTTAACCGTGTTAAGTAAAAAAAAAGTACTGATTTGAGCAAACTGTAATGAATTTATTCTCTGCAAAAAAAATTGCTGTTGGCAGAGAGAGACTGTAGCCCATCTGTGATAAAACATTTGCACTTTACTGCCTTTTTAAATAAGCCACTGTACAAACTATTTCAAGTAACAGTGACAAATTTGTTTAATGCTCAGCTCTAACTCCACTGGTTTGTGACCCCATGTGATGCTGCAAAGCAGTCATATGTCTCACTGTTTAAGGTCGTCATAATTATAGATGATTAAAAAGAACAATTTAGTTAGTAACAAAAAAGCAGCTTCTCCTAAAAAGCCTGGACCTGTTTGTCAATAGAATGTCATCAAACCTTCCAAGACTCGTGGCCAGTATGAAATCCCTCGTTCTTGACTTATCCCATCAGCTGTTTGCTAATTGAAAACACATTGGACATATCCAGACACACTGCAGATCAGTTGGGTGGGCTGCAGTGCATTGCGCAGATTGAAATCTCTTTGCTAGAGCTGTGTGTCACCAACTAGTCAGACACAAAAGACGCGAAACCTTGGCTCATGCTGTGTATCGGTGTGCTCAACATCTGTTGCACTGGCTACAGCATCACTAGCTTTAGCATTAGCTGATGACAAAGAAAGGTGAATGACCTTCCCTGCAATGTTCAGTTGCAGGTGCTTAGTGAAGTGGATTTGAACAGTGGATTGACATGCTTTGAGGCTGACAAATGCTTTTTTCAAAGTGTGCTAAATATGTCATAAATTTTTTTCTGCATTTTTTGATCTTCAATGCTTTTCCCTCTATGTCTTGTACCCCCTTTTTCCTTCTCTCCATCCGCAATCCCTCCCACTGTCTGAGCAGATGGTACACCACCATGCAATCTTTTTACTGATTTGCATTTGACTCATAGGGGACATGTACATTATCCTCTCTTCTTATAAGATATTTATTTTTTAGACATAAAATAATAACATTATATGTAATAATAATGTATTTATGCACATATGGTAATAGTAGTAGTAATAATAATAATAAAAATAACAATTATGCCAAATGTATAGTATAATAATATATTGGAAGTTGGACATAAAGTAGAAAAACATTATATGGGGTCATAGATACAGTAACTTTGTACTACGGTTGGGCGGTGTAATGGTATTTACACCAGAGTTTGTGGGAACTCACTGATGGGCGATGTCACACTCTCAAAACAAGTTGGAAAAAAACAAGCCCACTTTAGTTGCGAGTTTAGAGACATGCTAAGTTTGAATGAAAGGAAATGCAAGCAGACATGGATGACCAGTCTACTAAATATGCCTAAAAACAGTGAAAAACACTCTTAAGACCATTCACTTGACTTTGTGCTCCCAGATATGAGGCTTTATCCTCTAAAGATGTGATTTTAGCCTCATTTAGCTGAAACTGTCTGTGCTGTGCTGTTTTGCCTGTTAGCTAACTTAAGTTGACTTCGCTCTGTCAGACTCAAGCTTTTATCCTCAATAGGTGTGTTGGTAGCTCAGCAGTTAGTCAATAGTAGCTACACTGAGCTGTCTGATACTTAGTGGATCTGTGCTAAGCAAAGGCTAGCTAAAAGACTGTAGCAAGTGCGCTACAGATCCGAAATCATAGTTGTAAAAACTTTAATATAAGATCTGAGTCATTCCCGTCTAAATGTTTGTAAGTGGGGCTTCTGTCAGCCAGACTTAAATTTGTTATGTGGTCAGCAGACTATGCTAAGGCTAACCAGTTTCTTTCTTTTGATTCGGAGCGATTTAACATTTGTGATGGTCAGACTGACAGTTTATTGAAAGATTGATTTAAAAGTGTGCACAGTGTTCAATTAGTCCGTCACCCTGTAAGCAAACTAAACTTGGCATTTGATCATTTTAAAAAAAAAACACAGGATAAGATTTTGTGGAATCCACGTAACGTAGAATCATTTCGCCATTGCCCTCCCTAGTAATTCCATATAGTGCACTAATATTTTGAGACTGTATGATGTTATAAAAGAAACTGGATACAACAACCCTACTTTGTATTCTCTTTTTTTGTTTCAATTTGTATATGCTAACCTTATTAATCATGGCCAGTCCCTGTCTACAGTTTACCTCTATTTACAGTATTTACTACTGACATCATTCTTTTTAACATCCAGCTTTCCTAGATTAAACATTTGAATTTCTTTTTCAGATTGACAAGTAGTGATGCAGTAGATTGTAGGAGTGGATATGAATATGTGGTGTGTTACTTAGTTTTAAAATTGTCTTGCATCATACCTTGACTACGTGAGGATATGAAAACGCATAACGTGTTATCACCAGCGCAGGCATTTTGAAGCCTTTTGTTTTAACTGCACCATTGTCTGTGCAAATGAGGGAGTGTAACATTACCGCTGTGTGTGGGAGAGGGCCCATGGTAGAATTATTCCTGAGAATAATTAGCATGGACTGTTTTAATTACATTTGTCCACCTGAAGGTGGCAATTACTGTCATGGATAGAAGCCAGTGAGTAATATATGGTGTGTCCGAAGAGCTGAGTGATGGAGATATGATCATAATAAGCCATTAGCTGAACATAAATCAAAGACTTACAAGCCACTCAGATTCATTGTTTGAAGTTCTCAGTACAGTTGAACATCTTAGAAACAAGGTTCATTTCTTCACAACCATGCACAACGGGTACTTTATCATGGTAAAAAACCTTTTAACCAGTGGTGTATCTGTGCATGGAAGTATTGTGATATTGCAATAAAAAGGTGACAACCTGCTTCGTGGGACATGGACATGGACATTTATTATGAAATATAATTAAACTGCATTGTTTGAACATCAAAACTAGTAAACACACACTCCAGCACATTCATGGCATGTACCATATTTCTCCCATCTAGCATGTACACGCGCATTAGGAGATGACATGGATAATGACATGGATAAAGTGCTATTTTTCTTTGCTCAAAGTTCGCTCAGGCTATCAAACTATTAACCCAGTATTGTAAATGAAATTGAAATATGGGCTGAGTTTATTAACTGTATTAACACCTGTTGAAAATAAAAACTAAATTGAGCAATTGGTATTTGGTAACTATAAGGCAAATTGAGACAGGTTCTTATGTATTTGGACTCATAGTCAGCTAGCACTGTTTTCAGACACATTTGATATACAGGTATGCTTGATCTCAAAAAAACTCATAACGTAATTTTAAAAACACCGCCCTCATTTTGAGATATCGTCAACATTTTAAAATACCACAGTACACAATATTACATGTGTAAAAGGGTAACTGTTTATTGTTCGTACCTGATTCTCCAGACAGAGAGTTCATATGTAAAACCGACTTAAGGCTCCAGAATATGTCATTAAATATGTTGTTTTTAAAGAATCTAAAGGCTGAATGTGCAGTAAATATAATTGATGTAAGCACTGAACTAATTTATTACAAATTATGGCAAGATTATAAGATTGTAAGATTATAATTTTCTTAAAATGTGTTGTCCTATTCCTCATTTCTGGTTAGTAGTAGAAAAAGTTCCTGTATAATGTCAGCTGTCTAATCTTTCATGTTTCCCTTTAGTCACAGCTTCATCAGCATTTACACATCGGCAAGATAAGCAGTTAGGTTTTAAAAATGTAGCTTGTGTTAGAATTAGCGTCTGATGCGGCAGGACTGTAGTGATTTTCCTTGCAACGAGAGTGTTATTGTTAAAGTATTGTACAAAAAGATAACAACATTAGATGTGTACTGTTAAAAACACTGCATATTCCTAAGCATTTACAGACTGATGATAGAAGCGTATGCTAAAAATGTTCATTCCATTACAATTCATGCCCAATCTGTTAAGCTGTATGTGTTCGATCAGCTCATTATTACTTGTATTGACATTTTTCCCTGCATTTGTCTTTATGTCTTGTGTTTGTCTGTTTCTCTTTCTTTTACTCTTCCTCCCTCTCTGCTGCTTCTCTCCCTCTCACTCCCTCTCTCTCTTCCTCACCACCCCACATCCCGTTGGATCTATAGGCCAGATGGAGGCTCCAGCAAAGACAGGTCTGTACTCATTCTTTCAATTATCTTGTTCTTCATTTTCTCCCCTCTCTCGCTCTCTGCGGAAGGCATCTGCAGCCTTCACTTTGCTGAATAAAGAAATATGTAGTCCCGCATTGGTCCATGTTAAGATGGACTAGGCTATTACTCCTAGCAGTGTTGCAGTGGCTTATCTTATCTAGGTCAAAATGAATGCATAGGGGACATGGCATTGATTATAATGACTTATTACCTTTTTCTCTGGAGTGCCTTCATCTGGACATGAATAATGAGTGGTCTGGCACACTAAAGGTCAGGGATATTGAGAGATTCCAAGAACCTTGCGCCAGAAGCCTGAAAGACTAGGACTTACGTAACCTATCAAGACATCATCTAAGAGCGTGCGTCACTTATGAGTCTCCCCATTAGCTGTTGCCGTAGCGATCAATGCCCTGTAAGAATGTGTGTATATATTTGTATGGCCGAGGGCTGCACTCGCCCTTGCAGTTTTTACATGACACGTTAGTAATTACACAGCCTCGTGGTGGTGATGGTGGTGGGGGTCTGGATAAAATGTCAGGCAGTATCAGAGATGTTTCTTTAATTTGGTGCATAATTAAGAAACCAGTTGTACTCTGGTGATAATCCCTGGGATGTCTGGAGTCAGGTATATGCAAGCAGTCTTTTTTTTCAGTATGGCTCATCATTTGTGCCCTGGCCTGTAGCTAGTGGATGGATTTTGAGAGAGAGAGTAAACGGTTAGCGCTGGGCAGCTTTGCTCTGTAACATCTTTATGACGGCTCCTTTGGATGAAAATGAACCACGGATCTGAAGGATAAATGATGGGTAGTCATGGCAACGCCTGTAGATGAACCGCATTGCAAAAAAAAAGAAAAGAAAAAAAGTTGCACACGTACCTCTTGCTCTCTCTCTCTCTCTCTCTCTCTCTCTCTGTCTCTCTGTGAGCGAGTTGGAGAGGGAGGGCATTCGCGGTTTTGTATGTTTGTGTGCATGTGTGTGTCTCTCTTATCCCTAGGACAACTTGTTTGTGCGCTACATTACTGCCTGCAATGCCATACATGGCAGAAGGACAAGGCTGGACTATGTGGTTATGGACAAGGACACAGTGATGTCACGCTTCAAAATAATTAGGCTTACCCAGCCTGTTTGCGTCCTTGCTTCACATCTACTAGTGCTGCTATTGATATGCAAATTCAATTGTCCTCTTTGAGAGATACAGCGATAATATTTTGCAATAAATTGGAACGTCTTTCCTGCTACGCAACCGCCGTCCGAATTACACTTTGTGCTTGATCATTAACAAAGGAATGTAATAAAAGGTCGGCAGTGATTAATGAAATTGCCAGTGCAATCTCATGCCGCCTCTTCCATGCAGCCTTGCTTCCTACTTCACTGAAGGCAGAGGCGCGGAGGAGAGCACGAGCGCGATCACTTGTTCCCCACTGGGCCGCGAGGGCGAAAAAAATAGCTCAGGGCGGGGGGCTTTGCTGTGGGCCTGCCCTGAGCTTTCCTCGGCACACTGCAGCACGCGGGCACCTGCAGTCATCCCACCACAATGCATCATTCTGCCTTAGGCCCAGCTAGTGAGGCCATGCAAGGAGAGACATAGAGAGTGTGGATGTATGAAAGTAGAGAGAGAGAAAGAGAAATAGAGAGGTCTAGATGTCGTTCAGCAGCTGTTACTACATGATGTAACTGTAGATGTGATGTAACATTTAATGGTGTACAATCAATACATGTTCAGGGTACCTTAGAGTTGCATCAGTATGGTGGGCTGGTGGGCTGATAAATGCTGGGCCGATAATAGTATTAAACAACTTGTGGTGACTGAAATGTGACAATTAGCTAATTACATACTACACAGTCATATCAGAAAATCATGACCTCCCTGGTTTGGAATGAACTCTGCCCAGGATGTCACAGATGCCATGTGACAGGGTTTGCTGCATGTATAAATAAGCAAGCACACCAGTCAGTTGTAGCAAAGTGCAAAACCATCATGATGGGCAAAAAACACCATTTGACTGATAATGAAAATAGGGTTGAAGGCGAAGAGAGATAGCGTCTCAAAAACTGCTACTATACTGACTACTATATCCTACTCAGATAGCAGTGTAGATTGAGATAATGTTACTGTGAGTAGAAGATACACTGATCTTTAACAAGCATAACTTTAAAAGTTGAAAAATAATTTTTAACATTTTAAGCATGATTTGTGTATTATTTTTGTCTTGTACAATTTAAGAATTAAAAAGGAAAGGATGACATTTGGGCACCCCAGTAGATTTGGGCTCTTAGAACACTTAGCTTCCAAGGTTTACTAAATTTGCTTGGTAGATGTATTGCTTGTTCACAAGCATTGTTAGGAAAGGCCAGATGATGCAAACGTCAAACCTTGTCCGAACAATTAGGAGCCACTGGTTTCTCTAAGCAGCTGCCAGGCACTTTGACTCGAACTAAAATAACTAATGCCCACAAAGCAGGAAAGAACTATAAGGAAAATAGCTGTTTCCTTTATTTATAATACAATGACAGTTAACAGGAATGGTTTAGGTCAAGTTTAGGTCTGGAATAATGGACTTTTTTATAGCAGAAAAAAATCGTAAAGATGTCTCAAACCTCACCTCAATCCACAGTGGCCTAATTCAAGAGGTGCAATCTGGAGGGTTTGCCATGGCCCTTACAGTTCCCTGAACTAAACATTTTTGAAAATCTGTGCACAAAAGGGCAGTGCATGCAAAGCGACCAGATTTAAATGGCCCTTAGCTGGCTAAAGAAAGCTGAAAGAAAAATGTTGCTTAAAATACTAAGAAATATATTCAATAAGTAACTTTAAGCATACTTGATTACACTTATGCTTATACTGTTTATGCATGCATAAATATACACGTACAAACACCTCTACAAGTACTGGAATGGTAAGGTCAGTTCTTTGGTTTCTTCTATACATTTCATATAGATGCATTTCAGCTTTTATCGCCTTATATTTATCTCTGGCTGTGTAACTACTTAGAACCACCCAATTTTTGGGGGTAAAAGTATTAAAATAGCCTAAAATTACATTTTAAATGCTAAATATTTGGGCACATATTACTTTCTTGTAATAACTGCATTAATCCAATGACCCACTGACATCACCAAATTATTGCATTTTTCTTATGTGGTGTTTTTACAGCAGCTTTATTCAGTTTTTCCCTTCAGTGCATGGTCAGTTGGGTTAAGGCCTGGTAATTGACCAAACAGTAATTAAACAGTCCTTTGTTTGTTTTGGCAGTGTATTTTGGGTCTTTGTCTTGCTGCAAGATGAAATTCCTCCTGATTAGGTTGGATGCATTTCTCTGTAAATTGGCAGACCAAATATCTCTGTAGACTTCTGAATTCATTCTGCTTCTATTATGATGAGTTATATAATCTAAAATGGTTGGTGTGCACATTCCAGGAGCAGCCATGCAAGCCCAGTCCATGGCATTACCTGTTTTGGATCATGAACCGATATTTTCTTTCTCTACTCTTTGACACTTGGTAGAGGTTAATCTTGGTCTATTCAGACCATAAACCTTTGTTCCATAACTTTTGTGGCTATTTCTGTACGTCTTTGCAAGTTCCAGTGGTTGGCATCTTGTGGTGTGGCCTTATATTTCTGCTCTTGAATTGTTATTCAAAAGGTAGGCTGTGATACCTTCACTTCTGCCCCGTGAAAGAGGTTTAAACACAAACTTTAGTATAATAGTCAGCAGGACAGTTATCAAAGTGTATGTGGTCTAGTGTATTTATGCCACTCCCTACTGAAAAAATATGCTTAAAACAATGACTGAATAGAGTAATTACATATGTTTTATATCTGGCATTGAACAAGGGCTACTGTGGTATGCCTTCGAAGCTTTGCCCAGTGTAAAAAAGGGTTAGTACATACTTTTGATGCCTTGGGTCTTTGGAAACTTTTAAAAATCAGTTTTGCATCCAAGTTGCATCCACTGCAGCCCCAGTTGTTTTTTAAAACTGTAGCTTTGAATGGATCCGAGCCAGAAAGGACTGACTTATGGAGCAGTTATGTAGTGGTATTGAGGAAAACATTTGTTATTTGATCTGAAGTGTTTTAGAGACCTAAAAAGCCATGAAAAGAAAAGAAAAATGACAATGATGTTAAAAGGATGTGTCGGCTTAAAGTATTTAAATCAAATGTATTTGCATAGTGCTTTTCACAACTGGCGTTATCACAAAGGAAATTTACATCAGTAAAGAAGACAAGAAATCAACAACATAAAAAGACATGAAATGAGGAACCAAGACTAACAAGGAGGACCCATCCTCCTCTGGTCAAAACTATTTATAAATTATTGATAAAATTCACAGAACCACAGCATAAGACTGTTCTACTGCTCAAATGTGCAGTGATGATAAGAGTAATGAGCATAATGATGGTTAATGGTAATAATAATAGTGGTAGATAGTCCCTGTACGTTTTAACATAGTCAGGTAGCAGTGGCAGGAGGGCAGCTGGTCTGACACGGTTGGTAAGGAAGCCTGGTGGTCAGTCTGGTGGATAGCAGCTGGTCTGATGCAGGTAAAGGGGACCCCAACGGTCTTCTAACAGGTCGGGCCAGATGAGCAGGCAGCCATTTACTCTGAGAAGTTAAAGAGACAGAGTTAGGTCTGAATGGATTTATGGAGAGCAGAATGTTGAGCTGTATCAAAGTGTGGCTGACAACTCCAGCAAGTCTGACTGTAACAGCCTAATTAAAAGGAGAGAGTCAGAGGGTAGCAGAGCCACAGGACCACCCTGAAACCATCTGTGCCACTGTCCACAAACCTTAGTAACCGCGTGCACATGGCAGGACGACAGCTCCAGCATCTTAGTATACTACAATTCCCTGTGTCCATGAACCCCTGGTTCTGCAACCTTTATCTGAGGGAAACATTAATTACCAAAAGCTAAACAAAATAGATCAGCCTAGATTGAGAATAGTCAATTTGAAGATTGAGACTATGTCCCGAACATTATGTGGAAGGTTATTCCAGAGCTGGAGGGCTTTGGGAACTACTAAGAAGCCAGCACCCTGTGATCTAAGTAATCATGATGATTTATAATAGGTAATAAGATCTTGATGGTATTGGGGCATTTTCCGTGCCTACATCATCGACTAGGCGATCAATCGCAGCCTTAATTTGAATGATTAAATCTCAAATATCTGTCCGATGCTAATGATTTTTTAGGTGAATATCAGCTGATAGTGATATAATTCTGATAGCAGGCATCGCCAATTATGGACTGAAAGTCCTTATGTTTAGGAGCTGTTTTAGGTGCTCTAAAGTGATATTAGACTACAGGTGACATCCTTTTAGCTATGCTAGTGTTGCAATTATGATATTTGTTGAAATCTATCCATGGGAAACTAACCTTGGAATGGTACACAAATATGAACATGGTTGGCTTATTTTACGCTCATTTTCCGCATCCACATAAGTGAATGTCAGTCAGTTAAACAAGTTCTGTGATAAATTTAACGCCAGCTTTCGCAAGTTTATATGGTTTCTGCTATTTGATTCCACCGTAAGTGACAGGCATATGTGTCGTTCGAATATAAAATGACTGAGAGGAACCGACAGAGATAAAAATGATAGATGAGCGCTTCCAGACGTAATATCGCTGACTAAATTTGGCGGTGTAAAATTGGCAGGCCACCTGAACCGTGTTGACATTTTCCTGCAGCGTGGTTTGACATTGTGTCTGGCCAATAAAGAGGCTGTGGGCCGGAGTGAAATCGGATTGACAGGACGGAGCTGAGTTGGAGGGGTGGCCACGAGGGCGTGTCTTTGGGCTCACTCACGCTGCCCAATCACATCCCCTCAACCCCCTGGCACAGTGCTGGCCTAATGCGTCAACTTTGCTCTGTCAGCAGTGATGATACCACAGGCGAAAATGGGTTAGATCATCTCTTGTTTAACGTAGCTGTCCATTTAATGTGACATGGAATCAGCATTGCTTCTTTTCTCCTTCTCCTTTTCTTTCTCCATCTCTCCCTCCCTCCTTTTTCCCCCCTCCTCGTTTCTACTCTCGTACCTGGCTTGTCCCTGTTTCTCCCTACTTCCACTTCTTATCAGTCCATACCTTTCTCTACCTTTTTCACCTACTCTTTCTCTCTCCCTACGTCCCTCTCTCTCTAACTCTCTCTCACACACTCTCTATCTCTGCCTCTGCCTCTCCGGGGTTTCAGCTAGAGAATGGTTGCTGTGGGAACGTGGAGAGTTATCACAAGTGCATTTACGTGAAGAACAGTGTGGGCGATAGAGAGATGGAGAGATGGAGAGAAAGAGAAGGACTGGGATTTTAGGGAGAGACAAATGGACAGGAATTGTGCAAGAAGGAATGGTGTGCACAGAAAAATGAGATTGAAGGAAAAAGGACAAGGAAAGGAGTGACACATCGCAGAGAAAGAGAGCGAGAGAGAGCGCGAGAGCACACACACATATACACCCACATACCAGCAGTTCTAAGACAGGGTCATTATTATACAGGCAAAGACATTTATACAGCTGCTGCAGTAATTCTGACATTACTGGCCTTAGCTCTGAGACTGATTAGCTCTGCATTTCAGCTCACATCAAATGTTAAGTGTTTGTGTGTATGTGTGTGTGTTTCTTTGGAGGGGCGTCACCTGTTGCTAACAAAACCTGTATTCAAGAGGCAGCACTTGTGGGAAGAGATGCATTTATTCTGAGCCGCAGTGCCTTTTGAAATCATGTTCAGTTTAGTAGTAACATGCGACATCTGACCATCTCTCATGGGTAGCTCTCTTTCTAAGGACTTACATCATTCTCAGAAGAGCCATTGAATCTGACCTAGTAAAACCTCATCATTTATGCATCATTTAATAAACGGTTTTTATGTGTGAGCATTGCAGTCGTCTGAGCCAAAAATTGCTCATTTTGGGAGATCAAGACTAGCTGCCGTGGATGGTTAGGTCACAGCATGGCAATGTGCATGTGTATGGGGTGAAGGATATAATATAATATTGTTAGCACTTTTCTGAGCATATTGTGGGAATAACACTGACAGATCACAACACTGACAGATGCATGTTTCATAGAGGATGCTCCTAAATGGAGCTAAATGTCTTTAGTTTCACTCTATTGTAGAGGGAACTGGGGGGTTCCAAGACACCAGAAGCTGAATAATGGAAATTCATTGTATTCACGTTTTTTTCAGCATGACTTCATTTTCTTTAATGGTGCGTTGTGTTTGTCTTATCAAGTTTCAGAAAAACAGTATATTGTGACAATCTTCAAGTGTTGTAATATTCTTGTGCCACATGAGGACATTTTGCAAACGTTGAAGTGGTTTGTAGGTTCTGTCACGATCGCATTTCGAGAATACACGTCTCAGCTTTGGGCTAAATGTGGGTAAATCCAACTCTTTCATGAGATGCAGCTCACAGTTGGGGTGATGGTACACTTGTCAGCATTGTCTGTTGTTTGTGCCATGGTAAATCTGACCTTATTAAACTGACTACACTTCAGCTTTACAAGACAATCACTGAAATGGTGATAAAAATGAACAGCAAGTTACCACCATTAGCCTCTGGCCCTCTGCTCTGACATTGAAAGAATCAGCATTGGAGCTAAACAAATTGCAAATATGCCAAGTACACAGGAAAAGAAGTGGTTTGATTAAATCATTTTTGGACATTGAACACATTTCTGACAAATCAGTTTCCTGCATTCCTGAGTGATTTTGAAGACTGAACATTGCTTCGCTAGTCGCTAGTTAGCAATACATTGTTTTGCTTGTATTCTCGATTGTACTTCATACTTTTAAAAGTTCACAGACTGAATGATCATTGGTTGTGGCTGTTTTGGAGGGAAAGTCTACCAGCATAGCCTTGTTTGAAGTGGATTCCGTTGTAGTCCAACACCTATCAAGTGGTCTCCAGACATGTATTCTCATTATGAGATTGTGTCTGGCTCCACAAGACTATTGCTAAAGAGATCTGATCCATAAATCTTCCCTTCTAAGGTTTTAAACATGATCAAATGTTTAGCAGTAGTAAAACCCTCACTCTCACCTGAACTTCACAGCTACCATCTAACATAACACAGTGAGCTGATGGAGGCAGTGTCATCTCAAAGGGCGAGTTGATGGTGGACAATGATGCAAAGTGAAAGGAGGAAAGCCAATTCAATCCCTGTGGCAAGTGATTGTAAAACACTACTAGAGAGAGAGAAGATTAGGATTTACCCAGATTCCTTCGCGTATCCACATGAAGCCTTGCCCCGTCTCTCCAAGTAAGCTGAACCGAAGATGTCCCTCTTCCGCAGCCTGCCAGCACATGGACACACTATTTCAAACGCCCATTTCTTGCCCCTGCATCTCTCCATCTCTCTCCCCAACCCCTCCTGATCTATCCATGCGTTCACCCCTTGTTCCTTCTTTTTCTCTCTCTCCACTTGTTTTTGGCCCCTCTTCTCCTTTTTTTTGAGTTGATATTTCTGTTGCTTATGTCCCAGGTTTAAGTTGGCATTCCCTCTCTGCTCCTCTCCCCCTCCCGCTGTGTGTCTCTGTGTCTGCTTTAACTATTGGTGCCGCTGAGTGCTCTTGCTGTATTTGATATGTCCATGTTCATTGTGAGCCTAATGGATTCAATTTCCATCGGCCAGTAGTGGAGGAAGAAGAATCTGGAAGGTAAAGGAAAAAGGTTTTGAGCGTTGCAAACATCTAGATTTGAAACGTAATGTAACCTCCTAGAAAAGTAGACAAACAACAACTGCAACGGCAGCTGTGTCCATCGTCTAATCGTGAACCAGTGGCATTTGATGGTCATTGGTCATTGACAGAGCTTTGACTGTTCACTGTGGCCAGTAGATGTCAGTCTTTTTCATTCAAATTCCAGAACACCAAGTATTCAGAATGCAATGCTATTTAATTATCTTTATTATTTGAAGCAAGTTTTAATGTTATATGTGCTTCTTTGTGATATATAAGACATAGCAAGTTATTATTAGTTTATATCAGTAGGCGTATATAGGTAGTTTATATAACTGAACTGAATTGCACAGAGGTGTGGGTGCATGGTTCCCAATGTAATCATTGTGCACTCTAAACCCTAAATAAACATATGAAGACTCTCACTCAATCTATGCCCCGGTTAATATTTATAGCAGACCTTTCCTTATGCTTTTTCTTATTATTTGCACCACTGTAGTTCTGAAATTTGTTCTATTTGCATATTTTATTTTATTTCGTGCCTGTTTAAAGTAAGCACTTTGTCAGTTTGTAACTGTACAGAGAAATGTGTCTTAGGAGCCGGATTTCCCAAAGAAATAGTTCATTTGTTTGTTTAGAAAATTTGTTCATTGGTTCATTACAGGACTATAGCTTAACACACCCTGCGCCGCCATCCATTGGTGATTTATCAAATATAATGGCCATTTTTATGATTTCATTTCATTTCATTAATAGACAGAAGTTTGGACAAAAATCAGGCATTTTTTTAGCAGATCAGTGTTGGTGTTGTGAATAATACCTTAAATCACATAAGTATATAAGGTGTAATAGGTATATAAGGTGCAATAAGTATTTACAAAGTATCAGTTTTTCATTGAATATTTTTTACATGTACTGTGTACTGTATATTACTATTCTACACTAACTTAACTCAGCTCAATAGAATCTTGCATAAATTTGCACAAAATAACACTATGTCTGGATATTACCCTATGCCTGTTTAACTCCATAAAACACCAGATGTAACATTTATTTCTATGTATCGCTTCATAAAGCCACATAACTCTACATAATGCTGCCTAACTGTGCTTCTACTGCTGCTGCTAGTGTTTGTACTGTATGCATGTGGCTGTCTTTGTTGTCTGTATCCTTTTGTTTCTTTCTTGACTTTTTTTTTCTCTCTTTCTCTCTCTCTCTTTTCCTCCCCCCCCCTCTCTCCCTGTGTCTATTTCTATCTCCTCCTATCTCTCTCTCTCTCATATCTCCCTCTCCCTCTTTCTCTCTCTTTCTTTCTCCCTCTCTCCCCATCTCTTTCTTGCTCTCTCTCTCTCTCTCTCTCTCTCTCTCTCTCTCTCTCTCTCTCTCTCTCTCTGTCAGGTCACCACCCTATTCCACCTGTACTACTACTTGTACCAATCCTACCACCACCACTACTGCTACTTCTCCTGCTACTACTACTACCTCTCTCCACACCAGTTTGACCGCAAACAGCCACTCGACCCATCACCAGTACTGCTGCCCTGCGCGGCTCCTTCTGCCCAAGCCGCCATGCGCCCTCCCCCCTGCCCGGCATCCGGAGCAGGCAAGGTAAGGGCCAGAAGTCCCCTCCCAAAAACCAGTCCACCCCCTCTCCCCCTAACCCTGAACTTCCCTCTTCTCCCACCTCTTAGCTCTCACTCTTCATCTTCCTACACTCATATTCATTTGGCCAACCAGAAGCTGCTAACTACGATACCCATTATAACTTACTGAAGAAGGCATCACTGGAAGGAATCTGACCTACTATGTGACTTTAATCGCCATAAAGTAGTTCACATATTTATATGTGGTTGTTTACTGGAGAAATAAGGCCCAAGCATTCTGTTCCCACAAATTAATATTTGTCATGGTAACTGTTGCTAGGTTTGACAAGCTTTTTAGAAAGTGGAAAATGTGAGAAAATGCCATTCAATCCAATGTGAATTTAGTTTGTTAAAAGAAACTAATGAAAAACTAATGAGCAGTAATTTACTAATGTGTTATTTTGTTTTGTTTCATTTTGTTTTGTATATTTAATTACAAAAGGCAATTATGTAATGGTTTAGGCTTTCACTTTTTAAACAGCTTATGGCCTGTGTTATTACAAGCTTCTGTTACCAAAGAATAACCCCACCAGTTTGTACAGAAGTGCCTAAAGTTACAGAATAAACGCCTTAGTGTGTAATAAGCCTTTCTGCATTAAGGGGTTAAACATTCGTATCGATTAGCTACAACAAAGTCCAGCTAAGTTCTGCAAAGCTTATCCAACTTAGCAACAGTTGCTACGAAACATCATATTTGTGGGAAGAAAAAAATTCAGTTAATTGACTCAAATCTTAAATACTGAATTGTTAGTGGATAGTTTATTACTGTAGCTACTTTTGACTGTTAATAGCAGGAATTAGGGCCTACCAATATGATCAATGTGCATGAGCTTCAGCATATACTTTGTCATGGTAAACATAGACTATAAGCTAAGATGAGCAGTTGTCTTGTCTTGTGTGCCAGTATTGCAATCTCTTTAGACATTCAGACAAATAGACCCAAATATTGATGACTAAATTGTAATTTGGGGATAGTTTGTTACTGTAGCTACTGTTTACTGGTATTAGGACCTACCAGTATAAATAGTGTACTAGATCTTCTTTGCACAGTGAACATGCCAAGCCAAGATGAGCAGTTTTTGCATGCCATCTTTTTAGACACTATTCAACATCCTTCACACAACATGTCATTCAGTTTATAGTCCCTTCCTACAGTTTCATGAAGATGCTGAGATAAGCTCCACCAAGAAGCTGAATAAGTACTTCACCTTTTTTCAATTACTTAAATTATTCCTGCCTCTCCTGTCTCCAGTGTGCAATTACTCCATTCAAACCTAAAACATACTGGCCAAATTAGTTTTGTAGAATGACTGACACACATGAACACACGCACGAGCATCCTCATATTGCACATTTAAACAGTGTGCCTCCCACCTCATCAGGCATGAATCACACACACAAATCCAGACCACAACGGACACGATACTCCTCGCTCCCACACAAGCATGCTTGCACACACACATGCACACACACACACACACACACACACACACACACACACATATTTCTGCAGCCCACTCTGAATTCTCCCACACGCTGTCACTGCATGACCCATACAGTCATCATTTCTCTCACTCCACCATCTGCCCACTTCCACACCAATCATTTCTGTTTGGTCTATTATAGTATCAATGATTTATAAAAATGTTATTTGTCATTTTTAGATTAAAGGGAACAAAGTGCAGCTTAATTGAGGAACCAGTCTTGTTTGGGTTAGATGGATTTACACTTTACTGATTAAGAAGAACTATCTGCATACATGTATGACGCATGCTAAGCTGTTTAGCGAGTGCATCAATTAGAGAGAATTTCCAGTTGGTTGGGGTTTAGGTCAGAGTAGCTGTTGGAAAATGCAGGGAAGTCCAGTAAATATATTGAGCTAATGATGTAAGCCTGCCACCTGGTGGCCGTTGTGCATATAACAGCTTTCTTTTTAAAATTGAGGTCAAGGAATACATTACTGTATTCTACTGTAGGGCTGAATATTTCTGCTGACATGCTTGATTCATTTTCCGCCATTAGAGAGTCCATTGACCAAATATACATCTTCATTTATTAAAGGGAACCAATTTGGGATCTTTTAGGCCAAAAGTGGGTGGGCAATTTTAACCCTCATCCATGCATTCATCTCTAATACCCTATTTCTCTCTCTGTTACCATATTTTCTCCTTCATTCTCTTTATGTGTCTGAAACTCTGTCTTTCTCTCTCTCTCTCTCTCTCTCTCTCTCTCTCTCCCTTTCTTCTCTTTCTGCCTTTCTCTGCTTTGTCCTTCTGTCTGTTCATAGAGAAGAGGAAGACGATGACATCGCCCATCAGTTCTGTTGCCCCGCCTCTGAATGCAGTAGCCCCTCTTCTAGGTAACCAGCGCCCCCATTATCCAACCCCTCCCCCTTTGATCATACCCCGCCCACTTCTACCAAGCCTCAGTGGGGTAACATGCT
The DNA here is from genome assembly GCF_030463535.1 of Salminus brasiliensis. NCBI lineage: Eukaryota > Metazoa > Chordata > Actinopteri > Characiformes > Bryconidae > Salminus > Salminus brasiliensis. The sequence continues at coordinate 15,954,279 of NC_132883.1, forward strand.
TGTTAGCAGGATGCTTAATCTCAAACTGTGCATCTGAACCGGCCAGTGAAATGCTCAGCGGGTTGACTCTAAAACTGGCTGCGCTGACCATGTAAAAAAACAAACAAAACACTTCCTTCCTTTTGCACTAGCATGTCACCTGCACCCTTCCACCTCTCTGACACGGACAGACATCTTCTTTGTGCTTAACGAAAGTAAAGAAAGGGAGAGAAAAAGGAGAAGACTGCATATAAACCCAAAACTGATGAGCTGAAGAGGCGAAGGAACGAGTGAAGAAACGCAACAAAGGAGACAAGCCCTTATTCTCCACCTCCACCCCTCCTCCTGTCGAGGCTCTTTCTGCTCCCCCCACCACCATTTTTTTCTGCTTTATCTTCCCTCCTGTGATTCTGCTCTTTGGAAAACTCTTGCTTTGTCTGCCAAACCACTGTGAAGCTACACCGTCGTCTGTGTTGTGCTGTCCTGTGTTGCTCTCACCAAGTATTGGGGGAAAAAAGAAAAAAAAGAATGTCTGTGTATGTGCTTTACTTTACATTTCAGTATTTGCCTCCTATGAAAAAAAGATGCTGACCCATTAACTTCACTGTCCAGGAAGCTCCAAAAGTATACAAGTGAGAAAGGGTCTGTTTTATACCACTAATGTAAAGTGCACCGCATCAGGGCAGTTGCAAGTCAGGTGTGATGGAAACCCTCCTAAAGCCATATTTGAATGTACAACTTCAGTATTCACCACCTGTATTCTCTCTACCTCCTTTTGTCCTCTTAAGTTTCATGGCATCCCGTACTCCCTGAGCCTTTGGCCTCCTCTGCTGGTCATTTCCTGGCATGTGTTTCACTTGATGTTCTTCAGCAGGCCAAAATGTGAACCAGTGTGTTTCCACCCTTGACCTCTTCCTAACGTACCATCCAACAGAGACTTACGATGTATGTGCTATTGTACATAACATATGCTATAGTGTTAAGGAACATAAAACAGTGCAGGACACTTTATTGGTCATGGGGAGGACCATGGAGAGGATGACCCACATAATTAGATTAGTATAGGCTTAGTGGACCTCCTCCATTACCTTTACTACAGGGTTGAGGACTTAGATCTTACTGGACTTGGTGCTTCACAGTCAACATTTTTTAAAGAAAAAAAAGCTGATCTTTAGAGGAACTCATCTTCTCAAAGACACTATTTGCTAAATTGTCCTGGTAAAGTAGAAGAATCTAAAGCTTATATTAAAATGCTTACCACACCTCAGGTATACAAATTACGGAAGAAAGATTTAGGCGTTTAGCAGTCTTGTAAATCGAACCATTTTGTTCATTGCTATGCATTTTCTTCAGATCAGCCCTAAAGGATCTGTGCATGTTAAGACAGCAGACTGCTGATGATGTCAGTTCTTTAATACAACAGTTGGTCTGATGTCATGGACTGAGGAGGTCTGTGGTGAAGGCAACAGTATGTGTCCCTGAGAAAATCATTCCTCTGATTACAGAAAAACTCAAGCTCTCCCTCTCTCTCTCTCTGTCACACACACACACACACACACACACACACACAGAGACTGGCTGGTCGAGATAGAGTTTACACAGAACAACAGAGTTTACACAAAAAGAGATAAGCGCATGAACGAGGAGCGGCCGGGTTCCAAAATGTTCACGAACAGGTGTGTGCATATTGAGGAGCAGAGGGCTCTCCACAGCACCATACGATACAGAGAACGGCATTGTTGCACAAAACGAGTAGCCTAATGTAAATTAAATATATTAAAAAAACAATACTACAGTGCGAGTTTCTACAACTCTGCATGCATGTTCTTAAGGCTCATTGCTAATGACTCTTTCATTATTGTGACTGATTGCTTTTTTCTGTAGTGTAATCTTAGTTCTTTTCCTTTTATGGTAAAAGTCTTGGCCGACGTCTGAAAGGCTCAGCCGAAAAATCCTAAAGGTTTAGTTGCATTTTTGTATAAGTTGGTATATCAGCACTTTTCCTGACAGAAAGATTTCAGTTTTTCTGTTGATTTGTTTATTTCATTTAAGCTAGTATTATCTCGCTGCCTGTGCTAGGGTTGGCTAGTAGTTCGTATTCAGAAGCAGACAGACGATAATAGTATAGTTATGTGATTTTGTACAAATTAGCATAATAGGGTGTACATCTCTCAAGGATATTATTTTCTTTCTTTTTTTTTGTCTTTATTTTTGACTAGTGGTAACTGCGGCGTGCGCAGGGATTGGCTGGAAAGTTCATATTCGCAAGCAGTCTGCCGATAAACGTTTGGTCATGTTTTGGTACATTCGTATTAGCTTTTCTCAAGGGGTTGTTTGTTTGTGTTTGTTTGTTTTTACACTAGTAGTATCGCACCACCAACTGGTGGACTGCCTTTGGACTACTAGCCAATCCTTGTGCAGGAGGCGGGGCCTATTGGGCGGGGGAAAAAATCCTATCTGTCCCTGGAGCGCCTCGAAAATCACTGGAGCCACTTCAGATTTGATGCTCTCGGTTCTGTTTCTGTCAGCCTTCCCGTGATAAGGGGACTCTTGCCAGCTCGCTGCTAAAACATACGATGCGATTTCCAAGAGCCTCCACAGCTAATTCCGAGATGAATGGTGGATTCCTGAGGCTGACGGAGCCCAGGCTACTCATAGCTGTATTTAGCACATCCTCACCGAGGGAATGAAATGATGACAGAGCCCTTCTCTACTATTTTAATCTCCTCCCCCCAATCTTCTCTCTCTTTCTCTCTCTCTGCCATGCTGTATATACAAAGACACTCTTAACTCCTGCCAACTAAGGAGGTAGAACATTCATTGATATCTGTATATTACATGAATGATAATGGCTATGATATATAATATTGAACTATTAAAGAATATAATTTACTGAACTATATAAGAATGTTAATGATGCTGGTGATGATGTTGATGATGACTGAATAAAAGCTCCAATGATTCAGATAGCAGTGGAGTCGACTCTCTGACTGCATTACCACTCCACCTTACCAACACTGTGCAACGCAAAAAGGTGGCTGACTGATTTACTGGTGACATAAAGGAGTGGTTCTAAATTCTGGGCCTGTGCTGTTTAGTGTTTTCCTGTCTCCGGCATGCCCATGTTACTGCTTGGATGTAAAACGCTATGCACGTGACCTCATGTTGCTTTGGAAGGCAAGGTCAAGGGAGGGATAATTTGATTAAAGTCTTAGTGTGAGGGAGTGAGAGGAGATGAAGTCCTAGAGTTAGAGGGGGAGGGTTTTAACGCCATTGAAGATTGAGCACCGCTTGTTAGAAAGCAAAAAGAGGTGAGAAGAGATGACAAGAAACTCCAGCACCACGGACTTAAGCCTAGATGTCTTCACATATGCTTATCAGTGCCTGGTTATGGCACTTTAGTGATAGTAAATCAGTTAGCATAGGTTTCCTTTTACATTGACTTGTGTTGTGTCAGCTGTTTATCTTGGGTGAATTTGCTGTTCTATTTATTTCATCTGGAATGGGGCCCAGTAACAAAACTGCTCAGCTAGCATCAACTGTCCTCAATGGAATAAGTTCCTTTCCCTTACATCTATTTTTGTGGAGAGGTCACACTTAAATCCTACAAGTGGACTATTCTAGACAAGCTCAAGGCTAGAGAGAGAGCCTCTGCTTGTGCAGAAGTCCAGTGTTAGTATTAGCATTAGCTGCCTTCACCACTCTTCTCAGCTCAACAGTGGGGTTTGAGCCGAGGCACCGTGCAGTAGACAGAGGGGCAAGGAAACAGGCTTTGACAGACGTGGCAGGGTCTCGCTGGGCACATGTCGGCCCGCACAGTGCTGTCCATGGACCGGCAAGTGTGGAATACTAAGGAGCTGGTGTTGGTTGTCAGCAAGATGAAGTGAGTGCAGTCCTCAGAGAAAGAGCCGGGATAGTATGTTCGTTCTGCAGTGCATGTGTCCAGACTTGTGGCCCTTGCTCTGTCTACATTCAGCTGGAGCCCGGTACTACAGGTAGGTGAGGAGACTCAACTAATGCTGACCAAAGCCTGGACTGTACTTCAAAAATGCCCTGTTATCTTTGTTGCTTTGTTGTTGTTGTTGTTTTTTGTTTCTCATGCTTTAATATTTTTTTCTTTTATTGGAAAACTGTATTTACTTTGGCATTGTTGAATAATGTGAGTTCATTACAGGCAAAACAAAACTTCATTTCATAACCTTGTAACAGCCACTTTTAGTCAGGATACTTTCATTCAGTTTTCTGAGGCAAGCACATACTTCACTGGCGGACTCTGCTAGTTAAAGGAATACAGGTTGCTATGTGAAACCGGGCCTTGTGACCATGGCTTTTCTTGTGCCAGCGTCCACAGGCGGTGAGCAAAGAATTTGAAGCCAGGCAAGCTAATGATTATTCATGCTAGCCTATAAGCCAACCCTAGCTGTCCCGATTTTACCATCTCCTCTCTCCAATATCCACTCTGGATTGACTGGTCTTCCTCAGACTAAAGCTAACTACACCCAGAAAGAAAAAAGTCAAATGCGCTGCTTAGGGAAGCCAAACCTGGGGAAGTGATGGGGTGTCAGTGCTAGGCTAAAAGCTAACCTTAGCTTAGAGACTAATTAATAATAATTAACAATGGTCTTTTTACAGTGCTAAATACAATGTGTGTTATGGTGTTCTGTGTGACTCATTGTGGTGACATAAACAGCCAATCAGAGCAGAGCTCATGATTTTTTTCTCAAGCCCAACTTAGCAGGAAAAGAAGTGTGCATTTACTGCATTCAAGTCAATATCGTATTTACAAGATGAGTGCACTTGAACGCCACCACAGTCTTGAATTGATGAGTGGAAAACACCCATACCACTTTCCGAGTTGAAGGGAATGTCAGTACTTACACTGATAATTGTATACATTGGTTATGTGTTAGTTCAGCATCAGTACAAACACCACAGTCTGCAGACAAGTACATGCTACTGATACTTCCTGCTGGAGAAAAATAGCGCTCATACTTTGCCTCTTGCCTCTATCTTGAAATACTTGTTACGTGCCAATATGTTAGTAGATACCCATGCAAATGACTGCACACATAGTCTTAAGAGTGTATGACTTGTAAATCTTTGCATTATAAAGTTTCGGTTTATTCAGGGAATTGAACAACTGCCCAATCGGCTTATACTTTACTTACATCAAGCTACCTGAAGCTAGCGGCCCCTGGCTTGCTGTTTGTTAACACAAATGCTGGTGTTAGCTTAGTTATCATTGAATGTTGCAATTGAAATCATGACATGCAAGAACACTGACATTATCCCTTCACACATACAGAATCATTCAGCGTTTCTTCTGTAATCAATCCTAATAGTAAGATACATCACTCTTGCTACCATAACAGCCCCCACTCCTCTAGGGAAAGTAGACTAGATGTTGGAACATTGCTGTGAGGTTTTGATGGCCACAAGAGTGTTAATGAGGTCAAGTACAGATGTTAAATGATTAGTACTGGATGACAAAAACGAAGTTTTCCCAAAGGTCACTGCTCCACAGCCCCATGCATCTATGTCAGCAATAGGTCAACCTTTCATTTATCCATTTATCCATTTATCTTCTTATCTGCTTCTTCCTGGTCAGGAATGAGGTGCCTACCCGACATTATTAGACGCAAGTCAGGAGTACCTCCTAGACAGGGCATCAGTCTATCGCAGGGTAATGGGTGCACAATAAAGAAGGTACTTCTAATCTGAAGGGTATCTGGATAGACCTGAACATACATTCCTAAACATTTTGAGAAGATTTTTAGAAGTTTTAGAAGACCCACTTTTGGTTCTGTAAAGAAACATTCAATTGGTTTGAGAACCACTGCTTTTTACACCCTGAACATTTGGTTTATTATTCAGTTATTAGTCCTAATGCAGAAACATTTGTGAATTATTTCTTAACCGTTTTGTGGAGTCCCACAAGGTTCGGTTTTAGAGCTTGTGGCAAATTGTGGCAGTGATGTAGTTATGAGTGAAGATTTGAATATGTGCAGGGTTTGTGGGTGAATCCCTTAACACTCCAGCCTTATTACACACTAGTCTAGTCAAGTCAAATCAAGTCAAGTGGGTTTTATTGTCATTTCAACTACATACGGAGTACACAGTGAAACGAAACAACGTTCCTCCAGGACCATGGTGCAACATAGACAGTGCATACAGAACACAAGTGCAACACAAACAAGTGCGGACAGACAACACAACACAGTACAGACAAAGAATAATAAATAATTGCCGGTAGTGTGCAAATTATGCAGTGTGTAATAAATATTGAGTCCAGTGAGGTAGTAAAGTTATTAGTGCAAATGCTTTGTGCAAAAATGCTTCCCATTTTATCTGGGGTAAATGGTTGGAGAGAGAGAGAGAGTGTGTGTGTGCATGTAACAGAAAAGACATCAGTTCAGAAGTTGAGTAGTCTGATGGCTTGGGGGAAGAAGCTATTGCAGAGTCTGGTCGTGTTGGACCGGATGCTGCGGTACCTTCTTCCTGATGGCAGGAGGGAGAACAGTCTGTGTGAAGGGTGGGTGGAGTCATCCACAATGCTGGTTGTTTTGCGGATGCAGCGGGCAGTGTAAAAGTCCATGCCGGAGGGGAGAGAGACTCTGATGATCCTCTCTGCTGTCCTCACAATGCGTTGGAGGGTCTTGCGGTCAGAGGCTGTGCAGGTCCCAAACCAGGCAGTGATGCAGCTGCTCAGGATGCTCTCTATGGTTCCCCTATAGAAGAGGGTGAGGATGGGTATACTAAGGTATATTATCCAGTAATTACAGGGACTTCTGTAGAAATTTGTGGGGCTATTCTTTGGTAATAGAAGTTTGTAATAATATTTTCGACCACACTTTTTAAGTGGTTAAAAAAATGGATTTTTTACTTTAACAATTGATTGATCTTTTCTATATGTCTGCAACAAATGAAGTGCCTGGCTGCATGCATTTGGCCCTTAACATGGGTGAAGGTTTTATTAGTGTGAGCTTTTATGAAGATTGCCAAATCACATTAAGAGATCTGTTCTTCTCTCATTGCTAATGTTGACTGAGGCTCTAAACGTCTGACACTGAGCCAGTGAAACTGAACTCTGCTCAATCTACTGCCCCTCCAGGCAATCTCATCCACACCCTGGTGCTGGAAAAAAAACACAGCTTTGTGAGTTTCAAGTCGCATCTCTCCACTTTTATTCGGGTGTGCCATCTGCTTGTCTGTTTGCTAATTGAACATGGGAGCCAGAGTGCATGTGCAGTTGTCCTAGTGGATCCCTCCTGAGATTCGTTTAGTGATCTAGTTGAGTGTAATGCACACTAATGAGTTCATTTTTTACACTCTTCTGGTTTTACTTTTCCTCAAGGGGCAGCTTTTTTAAGGTGGCGTGGCAGATAGCTGAGTTTACGATCCACTCAAGCTGTAACACTGCAAAACATAATGCCTTTTCAGGGATCGAAAAAATTGCTGTGTAAAGCTCCAGGCTGTGGTTTATGCATTCGAAGAAATAGAGGATTATGAAAACTGAACCAAGCAAATAAGCCCACGGGCTAAACTACGCAGTGCTTTTCAGAGAGAATCTGTAGTCATCATGTGGTACGATGTGTTCACAGCTCAAAATAAATGACAGATTTCAGGGAAATTGGTATGGTGTATGTGTGTATATGGGTGTGTGTATTGGCCCCATCGTTATCAAATGTGGCGTTTCTCTCCCTCAACAATTTGTATCAAATTCCCTGCCAACCAATCAGTCCAGCAAATGCTTTGTAACAACAGCCTAAAGGTGTCATTAGTCAGTTTGTCATTTGACATTCCTACATGAACTACCACTGGCATCTACAATGATGTCTTGAAATGGAATATTGATCCCTAGAAGTCAGCTAGCCTTGATCGACCTGTCACCTGTCCCTTGGAACCTGACCCCATCCTTGACCCTGAATCTTTTTACTTGTCTAGTCTCATCCACAGTAATTACTGCTCAGTGACCTACACTTATCACCCTGTGTCCAGCTTGTGTCTGTGCTGAAATCTCATCATCTCTGGGTGAAGGAATGCTCCAGCATTTTCCAGCCTAGTCTATGTTATCAGGTAAAACAGACAATTATTAAGGACTGAAAACCCATTAAAATTCACCTCAAAATGTACTTTTCACACCTGCACTTCAGGTTCAGCTAAATCTGGTTCGTTTTCATCCTTGGTGTGATTTGATTGGGTACTACAACAACCACACTGAGACCCTTGACAAGAGGTGGTCTCAGTTGAAGTTGACCCAAACAAACTGATCCGACCTTAATCCGATCCAAATATCCGGAGTACTTTGCAAGTTTGAGCCTAACAGCTCCCATAGCCAGGTGTTAATCTGGTAAACTGCCCAGATAATTACCTCAGCTATGAACAACTGCCAGCTCTGCTGTTGCTCTGTGTTTAATTGTACGGCTTTATGCGTTGGTCCAGAACACAGGGCTTCTTCCTGTATTGACATTCTTGCTCCCGCCCCAGAGAGCTATGACCATTACGCAGAGAGACTATTCTCATGTGGTTTGTTGTGATGCATTTTGATGCGCTTCATCTTTTCCACTGTGTGAAAACAGACTGAATTTAATTCCATGGCCAAGCACAAAAAAACTCCTCCTACCTTAATGGTGGCGGCCACAATATTGATTATCTTGTTACAATGCCATCTGTCAAGGGTAGGATATGTTAGGCAGCAAGTGGACCATCAATTCTTGAGGTTGGTGTGTTAAAAGCTGGACAAATGTATATGTGCAAAGATATAAGTCTCATTAACAAGAACTAAATTGTGAGGCTAGATGAGTGGTGCTGAGCATCTCCAAAACATCAGGCAGGTCAGGTAGGGGTGTTTCTGAGATGCAGTGGTCAGTACCTACCAAATGTGCTTCAAGAAAGCGACAGAGAATGAGCATAGGAGCCCAAGGCTAACTGATGCGCAAAAGGCTAGCCTGTCTGGTCCACTCCCATTGTAAAAGTTCTTTAGCACTAATTATTGGTGTATAAGCCGATTGGGCAGTTGTTCAATTCCCTGAATAAACCGAAACTTTATAATGCAAAGAGTTACAAGTCATACACTCTTAAGACTATGTGCGCAGTCATTTGCATGGGTATCTACTAACATATTGGCACGTAACAAGTATTTCAAGATAAGAACCTTATACTGAGGCAAATAACCAGTAAAGCATCCAAGTGCTTTTTGAATGTTCAGGTTGAAATTAAACCAACACTATGTAGCATTATGACGGCATAACGCTGCGTTGTATTTGTACACAATCCCATAATATTACTCTACAATGTTGGTCCACATTCATTTTCGGCTTTGAATGATGATTCCCAGCTCGTCCAGAAAAATGTGTTCTGTAGTGGTGACTCAAAGCTTCTCCAAAAGCAAGAAGTGATAGTTTTCCATAGTACTGCTAATAGATCACTAGGACCAGAGGCTCCTGGGTGTAAGTATGCATCTCCTACAGAATAGGTTTGGCTGTAGTAATATATAATACAAACCTCTTTAGGGTATTGCAGAGATGCCTGTTTGTTTACCTGAGTTGTTTCTTGAGATCAGCATGTTTAGAGCATACACTACCAGTTACTGCCTGCAATATTCAGATGATTTAATATTTTTCTGACCTTGTTTAACTGCCCGTTGTGGAGCTTAACTTTGCCGAGGGGTAGAACTCTGTGGGGGACTGATTTCACGCTCTCTCTTAATGTCTTTGGGCAGTGGTTGCTCAGTGATTAGAGTGCTGGGTTATTGATCACAGGGTTGTAGGTGTTACGTCTAAGCTGACTGTCATATTTTACTCAACAGTGGCTTCCAGGCCTGTTTTATGGAGTATTGCAGATATGGTTGTCCATCCAACAGGTTTTCCCTTCACTGCACAGAGTAACTTTGTTTTTGTTCTTACCTCCCTGGTCAAGAGGCCCTAGTGTGGTCCTGGGAACACTATTGTTTTATATCCATGTCATACACTATGCCTGCCACAATCTCTCAGTGATTGGTCCAATTTTAAATGGCTATAAGTAGTTGGTGTGGTGTGATAGTTAACATCACTACCTGCCAGTGAGCTACCACACCCTGCGCGAGACTGAGTGACTATGCTGTCACATATGCACTACATTGGCCCACCTCTGTAATTCAAGTAATCTTGTAAGTCGCTCTGGATAAAGCCTTGGGTACACTGCCAGAATGTAGCTGCTGCATAATTTAAGGTAGAATGTTAAGACTGAATGTTAAAACTGCCTAATAAATGCCTAGAACTTCACTTTTCGTTTTCAGTTTTCATTGGCTAGAGACGGGACCCTTTCAGATTGAGTCCAGTAAACTACAAGATTATACTCAGAGTCGGGTCAAAAAAATGCTCTGACTGGTCTGTAAGGGCCAGAAGTCAAAAATCTGAGTCTGGGCCCCTCACACACTACTCAGTTTCTTCTCCAACTGTCAACTCCGACTGCTGCAAAAACTACAGTCCACCAGCTCAGACTCAGCCAGATTGAAAAATGAGACTAAAAATGGGTAAAAATCACAAAAATCGATTTACCTAGGAAACGCAGATATATGTTGACTTTTGTGCTGACCCAAAACGAAAGAAACTTGAAAATGGCTTTGGGTGAGGTTGTGGGTGAGAACACAGGGTCAACATGGCCTGTACATCGGGAGGCCAGAAATCAGACTCTGCGCCCCTCACAAACTATTGTTTTGACTCACACTGACTAGATCCAACCAGCCCAGACTCAGTCAGACTATCAGGGTAAAAAAAATCAGGGTAAACGTTGTGCAGCGAAACCCCAGTTTAAGTGTGTTGGGTAAATGCCATAAATGTAAATAGTGCAAAAGTGGATGTTGTGGTAACAACATGGAATTCATGCATTCATTGTTAGCAAAGCCATGTGACACCAGTCCCTGTAATCCCAGACTACAATATACGCTACAATATTGGTTAGAATTATAAACCAGATACAAAATACATAATAGAGAATAAAGGTGATGGGAATTTACCTGACCTATTATTCTAATAAACACCTACAGCACCTAAACATTAAATCCAATACACTGACTTATTCATATATGATCAAACTGCTTGCAATGATTTGCTGAATGCTGAGGAGAGCACAGTCCTATGATCCCAGCCACAGATTTATGTGCACTGTGTAGGTTCATCTGGGTGGTGGTATGTCAGCATGGGACACCTGCTCTTTGCATTTCTCCACACAAACCCACATACACACACACACGCACACCACCCAGCACAAGCTCATTCACACATCTGTCTCTGTGTGAGTGTGCCGTGTGTGTGCAGAAGAGTGAAGAGCACTCTCAAGAATGCAGCCATGCATATCCTCAGAGAGAGTGACAGAATGAAGGAGTGAGAATGCGAGAGTAAGAGAGAGAGAGAGAGAGGAGAGAAAGGAGAGAGAGAGAGAGAGAGAGAGAGAAAGAGAGAGCCAGTGAGAGAAGGCACCGAGTCTCCGTTCTCAGTCTCAGTGAGACCCTTTTTTGGGCTGTGCAGAGGTAAGAGGTATTCATCTAATCTCGTGCTTCTCTCTCTCTCTTTCTGTCTGTCTCTCAGTCTCTCTTCCATTCTCCATGTGTTTACTGTAATCTGTGCACTGTACAGTGTACAGTCTGCATGTATTAGTAGTGTAGTGCAGCTTTGCTTTCAGTGTACACTGGCTGATATTGTTTATGTGTGTTTAAAGTCTTTTGGGGGGATTATGTTGTTGCTGCTGCTGTTGTCAGTGTGGACAGTGCTTCAGCAGCGTGATCTTGAGTATTGGGGATGCACTGTACACAGCATTGTTATTATTAGTCGTAATAGAGGTATTATGAGGTACATTCATGTTTAGTGGATTGTAAAGCTAGAGGTGGGCAACAAGGAATTGTGCTGAACCCTTGATGTGATGTAGTTAAAGACTGGCCTGCTTTATTTTTGAGCAGAATAATTCATGTGAATGCCTTGATGCCTCCAAACATCCAAATCATACCTGTGGTTGGTCAGGATGCTCACAGCATACAGTAAAACATTTGGTGATTGGCTAGAGTCTCATTTGCATATTGAAAGATAGGGGTGGGCATTAGGGATACTATCTTATCTCATGATTAATTATCATGTTAAATGTATATGCTGTGTACAGTTTTTTTTACCCCTTTTTACCTCCTTTTTTACCTCACTTCTTTTAACATCTGTATATTCTCATACACTAGTATGAAAGTAGTAAAGTATTGGGACATCTGCTTATGCATTGTTTCTTCTAAAACCAAGGTTAATAAAAAAGAGGTCATCACGCTTCTGTTGGTAAAGCTGTTTCTACTGTCCTTCAACTACATTTTGGAGCATTGCTGTGAGGATTTAATTGCATTCAGAGACAAGAGGATGTTAGATGATTACCACCTAACCTCATCCCAACTCCAGACTCGTCTCAAAATTATTGAATGGAGCACCATCATTCCAGAAAACACGCTTCCGCTGCTCCACAGCTCAGTGCTGGGGAGCTTTATACGCCTCTAGCCCAAGTATAGGGCCAGTGGGTTCCTAGTTATCTGCTCCAGAGAGTCCTTTGTTATTGGCAGTACTTCTCTACAGGGACCAGACAAGCTGTATGTGTGCATCTGTGTCAGCAATGGGTGCAGCCTAAAGCAGTTGAATGCATTCATTAGATGGGGTGTCCACAAACATGATGGACAACCGTGCTGCTGGTTATTGAGTTGTTTGGTTGGGTCAAATATGCTGGGATTTACTAAACAGTGAACCTCTAGGACCAGAGTTGGGGACCACTGGTTTATAGTATGATGCCTATACTACATATGTTTGTTCAGGAAGATGCCTTGACACAATAAGACTCATTCCATTCCTAAATGTCTGCGTGTGGGATACCTTCAGCAAACTTGCAGCTTTGTAGCAGGTAGCACAATGCTAATTAGGCACTGCAAAGAAGGCCATCAACAGTGTGCTTCTTTTTTATGGAGTTTGATGTGATTACAGCTTATATCATAATGCTCCAAGCTATACTGTCATTGTCGTAATAGCATATATTATATGTCTCCAACAGGGTAACTTTAGAAGGACAAATTCTTTTCACTTTCATATCATCAGTTTTCACTGCAGTATATCTGAAACAGAAGGTGGATGTATATGTATATTTAGGGGTGGGCAAGAAATACCATCACCACACTTGAAGACAATTTTGACAAAGACAAATTGCACTTATAGTGCCAGAGATTATGATGAACTGGCCAATAGAAATGCTCCAAAATGACTTGGAATAAATTATTGGTACATTGTTTTTTTCCTTCTCCTATAAAGTTGCCAATTTGGGGAGGTTTTCTTTTTGCATACATAAATGTAGCAAGATTTTGGAATATTTTGGACGGTTCTACTTGTCCATTCATCATGACGTGTCCACAAGGTGCAGGGGGCAGCTGGCATTTTCCTGACTTTTATAGGACCGCAGTGATGCTGGCTGGCTTTATGTAAATGTTGCTTTAAAAATAAAGCCTGAACCCAGTGGGCTTGAATGAAGTCAAGTGTAATGTGCAGGAGTGAAACAACTCTCAATAATTTACCAGTTTTGGACCAGCAGTGTGCAGCTGCATGCCTGCTTTAGCTAGATGTGCGTGTTGAGGGTAGGGGAGGGGAACAAACTCTGAATGTGGGTGATGAGGTTTAGAGGGACGCCACGTAAGAGCATGTGAATTTTCTTTGTGTCAGTCTTCAAAAGCAGACATTCATCTTCTCAATAATGGAAGCCCTTGTACATGCGTCTGTTTGACAGAGCGAGTGGGCTGAGGAAGAGAGGAAAATGTCAATAGTGGCTTTATAACACATGGGTTTTTACCCTCTCCTGTTCAGAGGCGAGAAAAAAGGGGGAGGCGGTGTGTATAGGGTGGGGTGAGGGTGAGGAAGACGGGTGGAGAGAGAATGATAGACTGTTGTGTAGAGAAATACAGTGACAGGCTCTGAAATCTAGAGGGACCTTTTGGACACTTCTCTTGTCACATCAAGAAAGAGGGAGGAGAGGAAGGGGGGTGGGTGCGAGAAGGAAATTCAGGGAGAGAGAGAGAGAGAGAGAGAGGTCATGCTCTTAAATAGTTAATATGGGGCAAACGTGGCTTCTCTTAGAATATTACTGTGCATTGTCACTGCAGTATATCTGAAACAGCCATTTTCCAGGAGGTGGATGTACATGATTTAGGGATGGGCAATATGGGAAGAAATACTGTGAGCACACTTAATGACTTTAAAAACATATGTGAACAATATGTATCACAATAATTTATCAGGACAAATTATGTGCTTTCTAATGAAACATGCAGTCGGTCAATGTTCTTTAAAGATGATGGACATAGAATGCATATCTACATATACTATATGGATAAAAGTATTGGGACACCTTCTCATTCAGTGTTTGCTCCAAAACCAAGGGTATTAAAAAAGAGTATCGAGGAAGGCTTTTTACTAGATTCTCTAACATGATCACCACCCCATCTCTTCCCAAACTCCCCAACTCCCCACATCCCAAAAGTACTGGATGGAGCCCCATCATTCCAGAGAACACAATTCCACTGCTCCACAGCTCAGTGCTGGGGGCCTTATAGCTCTCTAGCTCACACTTGGCATTAGGCATGGTGCCAATAAGTTCATGTTTATCAGCTGCAGAGTCCTATTCTATTGGCAATACTTCTCTACAGGGACTAGACAAGTGTCTCCATTTGCAGATCTGTGTCCACAAACATTTAGACATATTGTGTAGAAGCTATATGACGAGGTGAAAAATGCCCAGCTGCGTTTTCACGTTTTTGCTGGGTTTTCTTTTTTATATATATTTTTGCCAGTGTAAGTCTTACAAGATAGTGCTGCTCTCCTGTTAGCTAGCTGCAGTGGCTCATCTGCAATGTTGCTAGGCTAGTGTTAGCTTTTAGCCTAGCACAGATATCCGCTTGCTTCCTGTGTATTTGATTCCTCACGTATCACTTTTGGCTGAAGCACATTGGGAAGGACTGTCTCTGTAATGTGGTGCTACTGAGTGAGCTACCATGATCACGTGACCAACGGGCCCAAGTGCAGAGTCTTTCAATCTTAGAGCAGGTAAACCGGAAATGAAAAGTAAAGTTTCTCGGGACTCGAACCCAGGCCGCCGCGTTGCGAGACTGACGCTCTGCCGCTTCACCAAAGCGGCAGTTATGAAAATGGCCAACAAATGAAACTTAAAAAGAGATGGGTTTAATAAACAAACGAAGGACGCCAGGGGAGAACTGGCTACCTCTTTAACTCTAGAGGGAAATACAACTGAGGACAAAAAGGATCTCCCAAAAGAAACCAGAAAACTGAGAAGTTACAGGGAAAACAGACACCTGCCTTCCTCTGTAACACTAGTGTATGTGTGCTACGCGCACACACACACAGACACACACACCAGGGAAGACAGACACTCCTGCCTTCCTCTGGTACACGAGTGTATGAGTGCTACGCACACACACACACACTGCACAGACACCGGGAAACAGACTCGGGAGGGACACACACGAAGGGGAGTGACACACACTCAGCCTTCACCTCGAGACTACACAGGCACACAGATACACACACCACCAGAATCAAAAGATCCAGCAGTGGGGCAACTGGATCTGTGTGCCTATATAGCCTACTGCCCAGGTGTAGGGAATTGGGCTCAATCACTGGCTGGGGTGACTCGGGGCCTCCCCCTGGTGGCAGGAGGAGGCCTTGCCCTAGAGCTACCCCTTACAGGACGCGTGGAAGGTGGGGTTAATGCGCATCGAAGGGGGAAGGGCAAGGCGGTAGGCAACAGGATTGACCCGCCGAAGGATCTTGAATGGCCCGATGTAACGAGGAGCCAGCTTGCGAGGGGCACCACGTAAGGGCAGATCCTTGGCTGAAAGCCAAACCCGTTGCCCAGGGCGATAAGTGGGAGCCGGCAACCGCCTCCTGTCAGCGTAGCGTTTCTGAGCAGATGGAGGCCTGCTGCAGTGCCTCAAAGGCTGAGGTCATGAGGGGCAATGGGTAGCGGTCCTTGGTGGTTATTTTGTTGAGACCCCTGTAGTCAATACAGGGTCTCAAACCCCCATCCTTCTTCCCCACAAAGAAGAAGCCGGCTCCGGCTGGGGAAGTGGACGGCCGAATAAACCCCAAGGCCAGGGCCTCCTGGACATAGTTCTCCATTGCCTGGCGTTCTGGCGCCGACAACGAGAACAGCCTACCCCTAGGGGGGGTAGTGCCAGGGAGGAGGTTGATGGCAATGTCAAAAGGTCTATGGGGGGGCAGCAATTGGGCCTGTCGTTTGCTGAACACCTCCCGAAGGTCCCAGTACTCTTTCGGCACTTGCAAGGGGTCAAAACCTTCAGGAACGGTGTCGGTAGCCACAGTAGCCCCTGGGGCCTTGAGGCAGGAGGACTGACAAGCTGGCCCCCATGCCAAGACAGACCGAGATAGCCAGTCCACATGGGGGTTGTGCCGCTGGAGCCAGGGGAAACCCAGAACCAACTGCAAGTCGGGAGCACTGATGATGAAAAACACTATCCGCTCGGTGTGAGGACCGACTCGCAGCGTAAGAGGGTGGGTTTGGTGGGACACCACCCCGGGCTCCAGTGACCGGCCATCTATAGCTGCTATGGGCATAGGCTCCCTTAAGGGGACCAGCGGCAGGGCCAGCTTCCTGGCGAGGCCAGCATCCAGAAAATTTCCTGCCGCTCCAGAGTCCAAGAAGGCAGGCAAGCGGACCTCAAACATCCCTGACGCTAGTGTGGCATTGAGGAATACCCCCTGGGCCCGAGGGAGAAGCGTCAGGTCAGTCAGTGGTCTCCCCTGCCCTGCCGGACATTTGGCTTTTCCAGAGAGCTCGGGGCAAGCAGAACGGAGATGCCCCGAGACCCCACAGTAGAGGCACCTGCCCTCACGCATGCGGGCTTCACGCTCCTGCCGTGGCAGGCGAGTGTGCCCCAACTGCATGGGCTGGACACCACCATCGGGAGGCTCCTCTAACCCCCTAAAAGAGCCAGAGACAGCCGGTGGGCCATGAGAAGCTCGAGGGGCTTTGGCACTCCGCGCCCTTCGCCTCTCCTCGAGACGGTTATCAACCCGTTGGGCCAGCTCAATGAGTCGATCGAGGGAGGGTCACGGTAGGCCAGCTCATCCTTGAGCTCTTCACAGAGACCATGGTGGAAAGCCGAGGTGAGAGCGCTGGCATTCCATCCACTCTCCGTCGATAGCGTGCGGAATTCGATGGCATACTCAGCCACCGACCTTTTTCCCTGACGCAGGTGCAGGAGGCGGGACCCTGCCTCTTCTCCACGGAGCGGAAGGTCGAAAGCCTGCGACAGCGCAGCCGCAAACTGGGCCGTGGAGGCACATACGTGGGGTTGGTGCTCCCACACCGGGGTGGCCCAGGCTAATGCCCTACCGGTGAGGAGAGAGATGATGTATGCCACCTTAGCACGCTCAGAAGAAAAGTGGGATGGTTGCAGCTCGAAAGCCAGTGAACACTGAAGGAGGAACCCTCTACATCCTCCTGGTTCACCAGCATAGCACTCTGGGGCTGGTAGAGGGGGCTCAGCATAAGGAATCACGGCTGCTCGGGCAGGGGCAGCCTCCTCCTGGGGAGGTTCAGGAGTGTGCTGGGCTACTAGATTTGTCAGACCCTGCAGCTGAGAAAGAATCTGCTGGTTCTGTGTGCCTATATAGCCTACTGCCCAGGTGTAGGGAATTGGGCTCAATCACTGGCTGGGGTGACTCGGGGCCTCCCCCTGGTGGCAGGAGGAGGTCTTGCCCTAGAGCTACCCCTTACAGTCTCACTCGCTTAGTGAGATTGTAGAATAGGAAAAGAGTAAAACAATGGCACACAAGTGTTCTAGGTTTAGATGGAATGTAGATATGATCCATTAATTGCTACATATTAACACTTATCACCTCAAAAATCCATACATATATTCATATGCCTGAGGTCTGATCCATGGAAGGGGGAGTCAAACGTGAAAGCCAGGATATCCATGAGTGGATCTCCATGCTAGGCTAAAAGGTAAATCTAACCACCCGGCTTTTACCATCTGTTCGCTTCCTTGAAATCAAACTGGACTACCTTAGGCTAAGGCTGACCACACATAAGAAGGGAAACTCAAATGCACCACATGAGAAAAACAAACCTAAGGAAGTGAGCATGTGTCCGTGCTAAGGTAAGCTACCTGGCTTTACCATCTCTTCGGCTAAATAATCACAGCACAGAATAGAACATCAGCTCTATTTGGTAAGTCTTCACATTATTCTTGTTGGAGAGCTAAAAACTAAGCAGTGCAATGCAATGCAAACGAAAAGTGGCCCTCGGCCCAAGGCATACTTGAATTACGCAGCCGCTTAGGACCCCAATGCCACCAGGGGGCCCCTGAGAGCATACCATTGAATAATAAAACAAAACAGTATTACACAGGTAAATTTACTTTCATAGTTGGCACACCAATACTAGGTTAATCAGTTCCTTCTGTTGGCTGCTGCCACTGTTGGGCAAATGCAGTGGATACGTTACACACACAGTGTAGCCTATGGAATGATGATGCATCTGGTGCTGAGGTGGTGGAATGGGGGACCTCAAATGAAAATCTGCTTAGGGCCCCATAAAGGCTTGGGCCAGCCAATCAGAGCAAAGCCCAAATTACTTATGAGCCCCCTATAACAGGACAATAGGTGTGCTTTATTCTGAGACCAAAATACAGGGTTGCAAATCATTGTGTAAAACTGCACCAGGGCATTTTGTGACTCAAGTCACATCTATGTCACATTCTATGTTCTAATGGTATGTTATTTCTCAGTCAAGTCCATTTTTATTGTTTTATGTTATTGCCCTTTTACCAAATCTAAATATCTTACTTAATAAATAACTTATTCCTCAGCATATGGAATTGAGTATAAGGTGACAGGACAAATGTGCACATGTGGTGAGATCATGTGAGCTGATGAGCTGATAAAAATTGCGTGCGAAATCCAGCACTAAACTCCATACACTTGCATGCTATCTGTATGCTCCATCATTGTACTAGAGCTTTGACAGGATTTAGTGACTCGGTTTGTGCCGTCAGTGGCTCCCACAAGCTGTCAGCTCTAGACTCTTTAGGGAATTTAAAGCTGTGTTGAGCTAAAGCTGCTCTCCCTACACATTCCAAACACCCTTGGAACTAATACTCATTACACAACCTCTACTCATATCCCACCTTTTTTTCAGAGCTTTCTTCTTGCGAAATCACTAGTTAATGTCCTTCGTGGTGTGTCCAATGGGATGTTGTTGACTGTGCATCTTTTATCTTTTGACTCTTTTAATTAGGTACATCCAAAATACAGCTACATCTGTTATTCACACAATTTACGCCACCATTTACCTTGTAGCAGAGAATGTGGTGGAGGCCCATTCTCAATACAGCAGTGACACTGGCAGATTAGTGTAGTGTGTGCTGTGTTGGTATGTGTACCGGGTCCAGCAGTGTTGCTGTGGTGGATGAAGGGCTAGAAGAAGACTTTCACAAATAGTTACAAGGTACCCTCCACCCACTGCCAAGCCACTATGATGTTGGTGTTCCCACTGTACCGAGAATGGTCCACACCCAAATAATCTCCTTTGATAGATAGGCTAGAGGTTGTCTGGTTAATTGTGCAGCAACAGGTGGTCTATGAGCAATGATTGTAAACCTTAAACTGCCACTGTATGGTAGGTGCATCTGCCAAAATCATCGAAAATTGTAGCTACAAGGCTGTAGGTGTGTCTTTTTTGTCTTATTGCCATTTTGCTCCCAGTTTTATCCCCAATTTTCAGCCATTTCCAATTCCCACTCACTAGTTAGACTCCCACTGTCTTACAGTGCTACCAGTGCTGATGGGGTGAACGCTATCATGTGTTTTTTTTTTAGTTACATGAAGCTAACTGCCAGATGACATCAACTAGCAGAGTGATGGGGGGGGGGCAGAGGGCCTTCCTACCCACCCAGGGAGAGTGAGGCCAATTACGCTCTCTGGGAGTCCCGACCACCGATGCTTGTGGCATCACAGGGGACTTTACAGAAAAATTGTTAAAATCATGTTGATGCTCCACAGACCTCTAACAGGGAGAGCAGCAACACTAGCGTTGCTATTCTGGGCCCAGCATGCCAGAGACTGCAGTATGTAACTCTGTATGTAACGCTAAGCGGGCACAATTAAGCTGTTTCCACACTGAATGAGGTATGTGCTGCGCTCGCAGCTTACGTCAGTACAAGCTGTTGTCAACACCACTTGCAGTATGCACGGCACTTCCCAGTTGGGCGCAAAAGTGGGAGGCGCTCTCTGTAGCAAGTGAGGGTCTGCATATGTGTACTGGCTGGTAGGAGACAGCATGTTAGCTTGCAAGTATATATTTAAGAGACCACCTTTTCTTAGCTGGTTTAAACGCTGGTAACCACAAACCTAGAAGACCAACTTGGGCTGTGTCTCTCATCTTTTAAAATGCATTTGTGTAAAGTGTCTCCTTTAGTGGCGACTCAAAGCGCAAATTCCAATTTTTGACTGTAGGGGTAGCTCAAGAGCAAGAAATGCACATTCTTACATATTGCTGCTTTAAAGGTGAGAATGAGAATGCATTTATTGAGTCATTTCATTGATGCTAAAACATTAAGTATGTGACTTTGGTTTGGTTGAAAAATGCCCAGTTTTTTTTACAGCCGTATTTACAGCCCTGTTATTTTGCCTCCGAATGAAACATGCTGTTTTTCCTTTTTTGGTGAGGACTCATTTTATTGGCTAGTTTACATCATCATGGTGACTTTTATTGGCAGTACTAAGAACTGTAACACGTAATACTTTAATATGATAATTGCTTATAGCTCTGCGCTTCCTCTGGTTGGCCCTTCCCTGAGTGATGATTTACATGTTCAGCTAGCTTTAGCTTTTAGCCCCCCTCTTTTTGTAGCCCTGCTTTTATATTCACCTGAAGAAGCCCTTGCGTTAAGCCTCATAAGGCTTTTTCTGGTGGGCTGGGTGTATAAAAGTTTTAGGGGCGTGAAATAAGATGAGTCAAGACTGTTGCGTAACAGTTTTAGGGTTTCGTTTTGGATTTTTAATGAAGAAACAACAGTGTGTGATACTGACAGTATGTCACTTCCATGTACTAACCTCTAATGATTGAACTAGGCCAAGGTGAACACACCTGACCGTTCTAGGGCCCCTTTAAGTGTCTTGGGTTATTATGCTGAGTAGTCAACACACGCCAGCGAAGCTCTTCAATAAGTGTGATAATGGATGATGGTGACACTACATGGTTGCTTTTCTGTGACAGTTCTAAGCAGCGTGGGCACTCTTTGTAAGCTTAAGGCGTCATGCTGCGCGTGAATTTCTGAATCGTTAATTTGTTAATATGTTTTGGCGGGAGTGACAACGTGGAAGATTAATCTGGCTGGTTAGGCCGTGGCTGTCAGAGCAGTAATCATGAAAGGAGTTAAACGGTAGATTAGTGAAGCACACATCAAAAGCAGCTGAGACTGACTCATCCTTACATGAAGCTGCTGATGGAGTATGGGTGCTGTGACGGGCGTACTGTATACATACAATCGCGCCATCAGAGATTTTCTTTTCATGAGTGAAAATATTTCTTATGAGTTATATTTTATTATACAAAGAATTGATTTCTACATGCAATATACTCTAACTTAGATTTTTTATATATTGAGAACGCAGATTTACAACAAACATTATAACAATAGACATTTACAGTAGGGCTGCAAGAAATGGACAGAATACTAGTGTTCTTAAAGTGCAGCGGTCAAAATATCAGCTGTTTATTGTTTTGGCTAACACTAGTAGCAATCTTATTATGGATTGTTTTATAAATTAATTAAATCTTTATAATTGTCTTAATGTATTACTTTATCATTTGTTCTACTTAATAGAGGAACATAAAACAATCATTTTATTTATTTATTTATTTATTAAAGATCATTTACAAACTGATCCTATTGTGATCCTGGTGCTGTTCAGATGTTTTCACAATGCATAAGTTCGTACCTAGGACAGATTCTGGGCTTGTTTGGGGGAGGAGCTCATTATCTATGGTTTGCTTTCACACACTGGACTGCTCCTGGACTCGAGAACTAATAATCCATAATGATCCATAATAAGAGTGTGTGGGGGGTTGTTTCCAATTGTCTTCCAGTATCACAGTCCCTGTCACCTATGCCTTAATCTGCCGCTAAAGCAATGAAATGTTGGTATAGTATCTGGATACAGCCTATTAAAGTACAGTGGGTGAGAGATGCCTGGATAAACAATGTAAATGCCTTTGTACACAATTCTAGGTGTCATGATTTTTGCGGGTTATTGTTTTTGAGGTCAGCCATCAAGATATGGGGGCCTTTTTTCGTACATGTCGTTCAATTAATTAATAACTGTCTCTACTGTCCAGGAAAGGTTTTCTGCTAGATTTTAGAGCATTGCTGAGAAGGTTAAATGGCATTCGGTGACAAGAGGTCAGGATGTTGGATGATTACTACCCCACCTCATCCCCAACTTGCCAACTGATCCTGAAAGTACTGGATGGAGGACCATAATTCCAGTGAACACTGTATCCACACAGTTCCACCACTCCACAGCTCAATGCTGGGGGGCTTTACACCCCTCTGGCATTAGGCATGGTGCCAATAGGTTCATGTATATCTGCTTCAGAGCATCCTATTCTATTGGCAATAATTCTGAAGCGTCCAAAAAAGTGTTTTCACACTGCAAACCAACCAACCATGATTAAGTTTGATCTGGACCAAGACCACCTCTTTTGTTGGGGCAATTTTTTGGTCAGAGGCACCTTTCACAGCTGCTATTTTGGTTTAGACCAAACTGAAAACTGTGAAGGTAAGTGTGAAAGCGTCCTTAATATAAAGTGGGACCAAAATATCTGCTTCTGCCTCTGCATCAATAGGTTAATCAGCAGAAGTTAGCCGAAATACATGGACCTCTACAAGAGCAACTCTTGTCACCTACTGTGGGGGCGAATGCTTGGCTGCAGTGCTGTATCTGAGAGAGAAAGCCTGTCCAGTTGGTGCACAGCTCTGTTGGGCACCACTTACTCAAAGGGACTGGATACACTCAGATGACTTGACAACTGCGGCTGCTGTTAGAAGTTTTCTGCTGCCATACTGAACAAATACAGTCTGTGTGACGGCAGCTATTCCAGTGTGACGCTCGGAATGATGCCTTCTGTGCTTTTTATTATATATTATATCATCACTGTCATAACTGTTTTTTTTTTTTTTTCCCAATTTTCTTCTTCCTTTACCGTATGTTAAAGTAGCAGAAGAATGGCCACATGTTCTTCTGAAAGAGGAACCAGCTTCTTTGTTGAGTATTTTTCTGTTTCTCATTAATGAACTTTCATGTCTGGTCGAGAATGAGTCAGAGTTTACTCAAAGGCAAGGGCAAGTTGGTGCATTGGCTGCTGCATGCAGCAGAGCTTTTTAGCAAAGGCTATTTTTCACCTTCCGTTTAAGGCAATACGCATAAAACAACCCTGCCAGGAAGTGATCTGGGATCAGATTTTGCCTTTACATCTTAATCAATAAGCTTAAATGAACAGCAGGGGTAGATGAGCCTACATCAGCAACCTTTCAGATATTTATACATAAGGGCCCTGGTGGTTCCTTTCTGGCTGCAGGTGAATTGAATGAGGAGAGTTACGAGTGGGTTTAAATCAGCTCAGGCTTTGGCTCTAAGAGCAGTAGGCTTCTCCAAAAAATAACAGAATGTTATGCCACTCTGAATGCTGAACTCCTGAACTTCCTACAGCGATAACCAGGCCGTTGCTCTAACACCTTTTCTGTGTTGCTATATTTCCACAGATTCCCCTTTTAGCATTTGTTTTGTAAACTTTCGATAACTTCAGCCAGCTATTTTCCCCCATTTTGATATTTCTTGGCTATTGTGGAGATAGAGAACCATTACTGACATTAGCGCTGATAGAATGCTACATTCTTTACTGTAACAGCATTCAGCCTGTAATAAACCATGTCTTCTTATAAATTGTTCCTAATAGCATGGCCATGGGAATGGGTGTAGCATAGTCATGGGTGTAGCATGACCATGGAAATGGGTGTACCATAACCATGAGTGTAGCATGACCATGGAAATAGGTGTAGCATAACCATAAGTGTACCATGACCATGGAAATGGATATAGCATGACCATGGGTGTAGTGTAACCATGGAAATAAGTGTAGCATAACTATGGAAATTGATATAGTATAACCGTAGGTGTAGAATAAGCATGGGAATGGGTGTAACAACCATAGGTGTAGCATTCATTGCAAATGGATGTAGCATAACCATGGGTGTAGTATATCCATGGAAACGGGTGTACCATAGCCATTGATGACCATGTTGGATGACCATGGGAGTGAACATACCATACAACATAGTTGTATCATCACCATGGAAATGGATGAATCATAACTATGGAAATGGATGTAGCATAACCATGGATGTAGCATGACCATGGAAATGGGTGTACCATAACCATGAGTGTAGCATGACCATGGAAAGTGAAGTAGCATAACCATAGGTGTAGCATGACCATGGAAATGGGTGTAGCATATTCATTGAAATGGGTGTAACACAACCATCACTGTAGCATAATCATGGAAATGAATGAGGCATAGCCATGAGAATGGGTGTAGCCTACCTAAAGGTGTAGCATAACCATGGAAATGTCTTTAGGATGACCATGGAAATGAAAATAGCATCACCATGGTTCTATCATAACCATGAATATGGGTATAGCATGACCATAGAAAGGGATGTAGCGTAACCATGGACATAGTGATAACTATGGAAATGGGTGTAGATTAACCATTAAAAGGATTGTTGCATAACCATGGAAAGGGATGAGATATGTACCTGTGTTTACAGCTTAGAACTGGACCATATGTTGGAAATACCCTCCATGATCTCAAGTCTAAGATAAGAAGGTGAACTAACAGAGTTGAGTTAACAACAGAATCAGTTACCTAATGAAATTAAGTTTGCCTGACTGGATGTTTTACAGGAAGTTGAAATAAAAAAAAAACATGGCATAAAAAAGCTGGAATGATAATAGGTGATAAAGCTTAACAACATGAACACACCATCAAGGCCCGTGAGTGTGTACACAAGCTGGCGCTAGAGGAGTTTGTGCTCCTCTTTATCCTTGTAGACACATATCTGCGGCACGGTGCTGAGCAGTGAAGGCAGACTGTTTGCTCAGCAAAGTCCCCTTCAGTTCAGATAATCACCTTTGATTAAACCTGCTTGATGAGCTTCAGTGCACATAGAATCAAGAGGCATTGTTTTGTTTAGTCACCCGGCTTATTAGCTTACTGCACTTCCACATACACGCACACACGCACACACACACACACACAAAGATGCCCATACTGCGCTGCTCTATTTCCTTTGAATGCATTCAAAATGAAAAGTAAATGGACGTTTAAGTGCTTAACAGCCGAATTTCAAAATAAACACTTCAGTGAAGGGGAATTACGTTTCCCAATAAAAAATACATACAGTAGCCTGGCCAGTTATTTGTGAAATAATGATTTGTTTGTTCAATTTCTGCATTAGCAGAGTGCTTGTTTTCGTTCATAATTATTTGGTGATTTGAATAAGAAACAGGATGCTGCATGATTTGTTGCTGGCTAAAAGCATGGGCTGTAATTCCTGTGATTAAAAGCAGGCAATTATGGCACAGATTATGGTGTAATCACTCATCACTAATCACTGTTTCTAATTTTCTTCATGTATAAAAAAGTGCTATTAACCTTAGGACCTCCAAATTAGCTTTCAGTAATTTATGAGTGTCAACTTTGTACTATTAGAGCTATTTTGTTCATCTTCCATTAGAACTGTTAACATGAGCATTGTCCAGGAGCAAAAAGTATTCAACTCAAATACAGACTCACCAGGTTCGTCTATATTACAAATGATTCATTGTGCTGTGTTCAATTTTTAAAAAGAAAATGTAAAAAAACAAACAAACAAGAAAAGTATCATTGATGGCAAATCAATGCTGAAATGTAGTATTTCAGTACTAATAGCCCCCCCCCCTTCCCCCCATGTGAAGAATCTTAAGCCTGCTAAACATGAGCGAGTAAGTGAGGGACTGATGGAGGGAGTGAGTTACAAGCCAGGTCTGTGAGGTGTAAAAACACTAACGCTGGTCAGAAACGTCACATTTGAACAGGATAATGGACCTCATTCACCAATATCTTCCTAAAAACTTTCTTAAATGTGTTCTTATAAAAAGGCCCTAACAGAAAGTCTGCATCAGATTCATGCTGTGCTTTTACACCACAGAATTGTTGACAGCTCTGCCCTTATAATGCTGGATCCTATTGTTCTCGCAAACTGAACAAATCCCAAATAAGGACACACTGCTGAATGTCAGAATCTTCATGAAAAAGATGGCTGAAAAAGGTGTTGAAATTTGTCACAAGGGGCGGAGTCACTGTGGCCATGCCCAACCGTCTGTAAAGTGGCCGTGTTCGCATTCAGTGTGAATGCTGCTAACAGAAAAACTGTTAGAGCTGTTGTGCGACTGACTGTACAAACAGATTCAGCAGGGATTCAGAGATAGCCTGTTACAGACAGCTGAAACCTAAACAGAAGAAAAACATATGGATTGCTGCAGTTCGCACAAACAGCTGGAATCCAGCCATCGAAACATCTGGGAACTCATTGAGTGGTGAAGTCAACCTCTGAAAAACGTGTGGGAAAAACCAAACACACTGTAGTTTTGAATTTAGTGACATGCTAAGCTGATTTAAAGGGAAAGCAAGCAAAATCCAAATGAAGCAGTCTACTAAATGTGCCTGAAAACAGCCAAAACAACCATTCACTCTCATGCTCTCAGATATGAGGCTTTATTCTCTAAACGGGTATGACCTGCAGGTTTATAGACGAATGGGTCTTTAGTAATTTGGATGGATAGCTGTTGAATCCAACTGCATTTAACATGAGCTGATAGTTGCGTGTCTTATTTTCGGTTTGGCCATTTTTCCTATTAAACGCAGCCATGTTGCAGAATGCTTTGTCACTCAGTCCGACTAAAGGGGGCGTGTTCCAGTGCATAGCATCTATTGAATGTTAAATTCACCTCCTTTTACAGGTAATTAAGGTCTGTATTGACTGTTTAAGTGTGTGTGGTACAAGCATCAAATGACTAGATTACTAGATACATTTATTGTGGGCAGCAGATAGTCAAACCTAATTACACAGAAATGACATGCTTGACAGTTTCTATGAAGCTATGAAGCTTGGAGTAACAAGGTGGAAAGTACCAGTGCACTCAGTGTACATTAATGTTCACTGTAATGTTTAATCAAGAGTGTAAAGTAGCAGGTAGTGATATGGGATGGAACAACATTAGTCTTGTATATTGTATGTACATGCATGTTACCCAGAAATCTAGAAAGATCTGTGCTTTTACTGTGGTTTTACTGTATTCTGCTGGTATATTTTATACTGTGTCCTGTCAAAGATTGCCGGTTCTACCATTCTCGGCCTTCTACCAAACACCTTCAGTTACTTCAAACACCAGTTTCCCTGTATCCTCACCATTTACTTAGAGACCCTTATGATATAAATTAGCCTAGACATGACCTTACAGTGAAATTTGAATACAACTTTAGATGAAATGTGAATTCATTTGTTACTACCACCCTGTTACAGCCAATACTTTTCTAGTTCTAACATATTATACTATGGTTATTTCTCAACCTACTACCTAGAACCTGTTGAGCTTTTCAGTATATTTTAGGTAAACTGCCTTTGCTTCTATTTAACTCCAGAAAATAAAACAGCACTGTGGAGCGTATAGCTTACACTCACCTAGAATAATACCTAGAATTTAAGCTTAAAGGGCGTCTGTGTTTTTTGCATATGAAGCGTGTGGGAACAGCTGTGCATCTTTACGTATGATGGGGGAGGTTGGGGGGAGGGTTGTGTGTTTGTGCACATGCGCACATGCGTATGTGTGTGCATGGGTGTGTCTGTTTGCATGCGTGCACACCAGCGTGTATGAATGTGCTTGGTAATGAGCTGCATAGCTCCACCGTAGCACTCGGAGCCCGCCCATCTTGCGACAAATCCAATAAGACAGTGTGAAACCTCGGTCGCCACGGCAACGCCACTCTTGACTCCGGCTTCGCTGCACTCCTCCCACATCCGTCTCTCGGCAACAGTCACTTAGCAACGCCCTCCCTCCCCTCCCCTCGCTCGCCCTCTCCGGTCTAACTTGATTAGAAGAGAGTGACAACATAGGGAGGAAGTAGGAGGGACAGATAGAGTGGTAGTGATAGGAAGAGAGGCAAGGATATGATGAAAGATACAATGACTGGAGGAAAAAGAGAGAGAGAGAAGAAAGAGAGAGAGAGAAAGAGAGAGAGAGAGAAACAGGGACAGAAAGGGAACACAAGGGCAAAGCCAAAGGTAAACTGGATTACAATGGACAGCTGCAAACTGGAGGAAGAAAGGGATGGCACTGCTAAAGGATGAATTATAAATGTTTGGAAATGGTGAAATAAATAGGAGGGGACGGCAGAAAGTGGTCCGCTCCATTATTCATGGGTTGCATTCCTCTTCCTCTTTGCTTCCCCTCACTTCTTCATCCCTCCACGCGCCTCCTTTTCCCAACACTCTCCTCTTTCAATTGATCTCATATCACACAGTTTGTTTGCTAACGCCAGACCAAGCGGCGGCTGTTTAGCGTGAATCTGGGCTGATGGTTTTGCCAGTATCTGAATAAACGCGTTTGATTACACAGTGTTTTTATACCCAGCATTTTTATACCCAGCATTTTGTTGATTTTTCAGATGACCCAGTTAGACGTGATTAATATTTAGTCTTTGGGACTGTGCTGGTGTTTGAGCATCCTTTGGATGAATTGTTTGCGTCTGACGGCACTCTTGGAAAATCCGCGCTGAGGAAGAGCATAAAGACTCAGCAGTAGAGTCTTAAAGGTGTTTTCCGAGTGGTTCTTGGTTTGGACGCATGGAAAAATCAAAACGTATTGGTATAGAAATACATACATATCAGATTTATGAATACTTACATATCATCTCTAGAACCTCCTACATTCACAGAGGTTCTTTCAACTTTACATACCTCTCTGGAACCTCCTACGTACCTGGAGGTTCTTGCAGCTTTAAAAACTCAACTTCACACTCACACATCTTATTTCCAAAACCTATCCAAGGGTCGAAATCTTAACATATAACAATTCAAACATAGTAGCTCTATTGTACCGTGCCAGAGAATCCATTTTGGCATGTATGTTTTTAGGAGTATCTCCATTCACCAAACAAGGCTTGACATCTGACAGACTCATGCTTTAGTAAGCTAAGAATTAACATATTTTTTGTTGTCATTTTTGTTGTAAACATTTGTTAGCAGCCCACGGAACATTCCTATTGAGATCTAAATGGCCTCTAATAACAAAAATCCCTACAATTTACAAATTTAGCAGGCAAGTCAAGTTACGTTTGTGTAGTAAACACTACTGTATAATAATATATAGCTGTGGTTACTGCATTAACTGACGGTTTGACCTTTTTACAGTATATAATAAGATTTGAGTTAAAATTGACAGTATCTTCAGATACCCTGATAATACATCACATTATACTGCTGGTCTCTTTTTATAATAGAAAACCTTCAAAGATTTTCAAAGACTTTCTTTTATTTTACATAATTTATTTATATATTTTTCAATATTTGATTAAGCCTTTTTAATGGTTTGGCATTTGAAACCACAAGGCACATTATTAGAATAAATGTCAAAAATAGTTGCTAAAATACTCAGTAGTGACAACCCTAATAGTTCCTCAGGTGTAACAATTTAAAACACTGAAGCTTACAGTAATAACCACCACATTTAATTATACCAACCTGCCAAGAAGAATGGTCAAATATCCAACTAGAATTTTGCCAGAAGCTTGTTGATGGCTACTAAAAGCCTCTGGTCAGGGTGCAACCTGCTGTGAGATGTTTAAACAAATATTCTGTGTGCATTTCTGTTGGAGATGTATGTTGTACACTGATTCTGCTCCAGAAAAAAAAAACAGCTCAAAGAAATCCTCACTGAAAGTGCAATATTGCCATAAGTGCATGTAGGACATTAGAGGACATTAGATTTATGGCATTTTGCAGATGTTTCTCCCGATCAGCATTAGATTTTTACTGTTACACATATAGGTAAATAGTAAAATTTTGCATAGTGGGGTATTATTATTCACTACACTATACCAATCACAGCTTCTGATGGCATCTGTGTTTGCAGCACTTTAAAAAAGTGAAAGCGAAAGTGAAGCTATGTTAAGTTCCATACTGTCAGATATGACATAGCACTGGTACATGAGGTCTTTAGGCTGTTGACTAGGGGTTTGTAAGGCCTAATTACTTTTAATGGCAGTATATTCAATAGATTTTAGAAGCATTTCTATTGGTCAATTTATTATGAAATTGCGACACAATACAAAGAACAACTGGCAGATTCACACAGTCAAAATGTGAAAAACAAATACAAAAATGGAGATATATGGTTTTGCATGATAGCAAATGCATAAAGCTATTGTAAATATAGTGTAGATGGGGAACCAGAGCAAATTGAGAGGTAAGTGAGTTCGAATTTTAGAAACATAGACTTGTACACTATGAGCACAGCTGAGAGACCGGTAGAGATACTGCTGAGTCTTAGGCCTCAGAAAACACCAATGAGGGAGTGCTTCATAAAGAGACAGATGACAAACACGGGGAGGAGTCCTCAACATGCCCGCTAATACAGAAGATAATGAATTATAGAGTTGTCCTAAGGCCACAGAGAGAGATAGAGCGAGAGAGCAGAAAACTCTTCCCTGTGTTTCTGATGAAAAATGGAGGCTGACTCGTCCTCTTGGCCATTGTCATAATGAGAATGGAGGAGCGCAGAGGAGATAGTCAGTCATTTCGCTTGTGTCCCTGCTGGAAGGGATGCAGTCTGAATATGCCTCATTGGACTAAGTGCATTGGCAAAAAGCCATTGAGAAACACATTAATTAATTTTGTGTGTGTGTGTGTGAGGCACCATGTATTGAGTGCTTTGTGGGGACCAAACATTTCTAAAGTGCCAGGAAGAACACGGGAGATTTGGTGGTCTCCACAAGAGGAAAAAAGGCCTGTTTATTAAAAGAAAGAAGCATTTTATTTTATTTTATTTATTTAAGTAAAAGTAAAAAAAGAAGACATACAATCATTTATTTTGGTCAGTAACTGTAATGTTGGGGTTGGATTAGGTATAGGCAGAGCAGCAGGAATGAAGAAGACAGTGAGAAGACCACATATTGTACAGAAAGTAATACAAAATTGTGTTCATAGTAGCGTGTATTTATTGCTTTGTGGGAACCACATGTCCACAGAAGGACAGGAACACTGAACACTGTAATGGTGTTAGTGGAAAATGTGCCTTCTTCTTCTTTCTATTTTTTCTTTTGGATTTTTTCCTCTACTCTCTTGCCAATTCAGTAATTTCCATTTCCCCCCCACTACCTAGAATTTCTACATCACACAATGCTACCAGCGCTGGGAGGGCGGGAAAGCTATCAAGTGCTTCACATAGAGCCACATACAAGCCAACCAATCACATCTTTTCATACTGCTGTTAACACAACGTTATTGGACAGCAGAAAAAACGAGAACATTATAATATTCTGTGGACATTTATACATCCATACAAGACAAAAAACTTCTTAATGAATATACAGCATTCATTTAAAATTCAACAGAGGCAGAAGAAAGACCCCCTAAACTGAAATTTGGGTACTAAGGTTAATGTCAGAGCTGGATTCAGTGTGAGGAGAGAAGCATTTAGTGCCATGTTTTAGTGCTTTGTGTGAACCAGAGGGGTAGAATAAATATGTACACTGAAAAAATACAAGTGAAAAGTGAAAAATCACATTTAGGTACTAAGAAAATGCTGGGAATGGATTAGGTGGAGGAGGAGCAGCTATTGGACAACACAAGGCATTGCAGATAAAGAGCACATAGAGAGCACATAAAGGTAGAAATACAGAAATGCTGCCATGTTTTAGTGCTTTGTGGGGACCAGTGTGGTGGAAACACATCAATACTGTATAATTGTTGGGACCTTAGGTGTCCCCAAAGACCCACAGAAGTGAAACTTTGGTACTAAGATTAAGAAGTGAAAAGACTTATTTATAAAACATATGTATAAAAATAAACGTAGGGAAACACTGCCTGTGCACACTGCCATGTTTGAGTGCTTTCTGGGGTTCAGTGGGACAAACAAACATGAGTACAGTAACGTTGTGGGGACCTTTGGTATTCCACAAAGGCAAAATGCTTTTTTATTAAAGAATCCACAGCCTTTATTTCAAATCAGGTGAAAAAGTAAAAGTGAAAAGACCCATAAAATGAAACGTAGGTACCAAGATAATGCTGGGAATGGATTAGATGGAAAGAGCACATAAAAATAGGAATACAAAAGTGTGTACGCTGCCATGTTTTTAGAGCTTTGTGGGGACCAGTGGGATAGAAAAACACAGTATTGTTACGTTGTGGGGACCTTTGGTAGTCCTCACAAGAACAAGGTCAATGAAAAATGAAGCTTTTTTTTTAAAAAGTAAAAAACAGCCTTTATTTCAATTTAGGTGAAAAAGTACAAGTGAAAAGACCCATTAAAAAGAAAGTTAGGTACTAAGGTTAACGTCAGAGTTGGATTCAGCTGGCGTGAGCAGAGCAGCAGTAATAACAGCCTGCTGAAGGCCGCTGAAGATAGGAATACAGAAGTATACACGCTGCCATGTTTTTAGTGCCCTGTGGGGACCAGTGGGACAGAAATCACATGAATACTGTAGCGTTGGCGGTCCTCATCAAGACAAAATGCTTTCTTATAAGGGCCACAAACTATATTTCAAATCAGATGGAAAAGGAAAAGCGAAATGTGGAGGTAAGGAGAATGTTGGGGGTGGATTGGATGGTGTGAAGAGCCCGTAAAGATAGGAATACCAAAAAATATTGTGTGCATGTGGTTCTGTAGAGCTACAGAGAGAGCTACAGAGAGAGCTAGAGAGAGAGCTACAGAGAGAGAGCTACAGAGAGAGAGCTACAGAGAGAGCTACAGAGAGAGAGCTACAGAGAGATAGCTACAGAGAGAGCTACAGAGAGAGAGCTAGAGAGAGAGCTAGAGAGAGAGAGCTAGAGAGAGAGAGCTACAGAGAGAGCTACAGAGAGAGAGCTAGAGAGAGAGCTACAGAGAGAGAGCTACAGAGAGAGAGCTAGAGAGAGAGCTAGAGAGAGAGCTACAGAGAGAGAGCTACAGAGAGATAGCTACAGAGAGAGCTAGAGAGAGAGCTAGAGAGAGAGCTACAGAGAGAGCTACAGAGAGAGCTAGAGAGAGAGCTACAGAGAGAGAGCTAGAGAGAGAGCTACAGAGAGAGAGCTACAGAGAGATAGCTACAGAGAGAGCTAGAGAGAGAGCTAGAGAGAGAGCTACAGAGAGAGAGCTAGAGAGAGAGCTAGAGAGAGAGAGCTAGAGAGAGAGCTACAGAGAGAGAGCTACAGAGAGATAGCTACAGAGAGAGCTAGAGAGAGAGCTAGAGAGAGAGCTAGAGAGAGAGCTACAGAGAGAGAGCTAGAGAGAGAGCTACAGAGAGAGAACTAGAGAGAGAGCTACAGAGAGAGAGCTAGAGAGAGAGCTACAGAGAGAGAGCTACAGAGAGAGCTAGAGAGAGAGCTAGAGAGAGAGCTAGAGAGAGAGAGCTACAGAGAGAGAGCTAGAGAGAGAGCTACAGAGAGAGAGCTACAGAGAGATAGCTACAGAGAGAGCTAGAGAGAGAGCTAGAGAGAGAGCTAGAGAGAGAGCTACAGAGAGAGAGCTACAGAGAGAGCTAGAGAGAGAGCTACAGAGAGAGAGCTAGAGAGAGAGCTACAGAGAGAGAGCTAGAGAGAGAGAGCTACAGAGAGAGAGCTAGAGAGAGAGAGCTACAGAGAGAGCTAGAGAGAGAGCTACAGAGAGAGAGCTAGAGAGAGAGCTACAGAGAGAGCTAGAGAGCTACAGAGAGAGAGCTACAGAGAGAGCTAGAGAGAGAGAGCTACAGAGAGAGCTAGAGAGAGAGAGCTACAGAGAGAGAGCTAGAGAGAGCTACAGAGAGAGAGAGCTAGAGAGAGAGAGCTACAGAGAGAGCTAGAGAGAGAGCTAGAGAGAGAGAGCTACAGAGAGAGAGCTAGAGAGAGAGCTACAGAGAGCTACAGAGAGAGAGCTACAGAGAGAGCTACAGAGAGAGAGCTACAGAGAGAGAGCTACAGAGAGAGCTACAGAGAGAGAGCTACAGAGAGAGAGCTAGAGAGAGAGAGCTAGAGAGAGAGAGCTAGAGAGAGCTACAGAGAGAGAGAGCTACAGAGAGAGAGAGCTAGAGAGAGAGAGCTACAGAGAGATAGCTACAGAGAGAGCTAGAGAGAGAGCTACAGAGAGAGAGCTACAGAGAGAGAGAGCTAGAGAGAGAGCTACAGAGAGAGCTAGAGAGAGAGAGCTACAGAGAGAGCTACAGAGAGAGAGCTACAGAGAGAGCTAGAGAGAGAGAGCTACAGAGAGAGAGCTAGAGAGAGAGAGCTACAGAGAGAGCTAGAGAGAGAGAGCTAGAGAGAGCTACAGAGAGAGAGCTACAGAGAGAGCTAGAGAGAGAGAGCTAGAGAGAGAGCTACAGAGAGAGCTAGAGAGAGAGAGCTACAGAGAGAGAGCTACAGAGAGAGCGAGCTAGAGAGAGAGCTACAGAGAGAGAGCTACAGAGAGAGAGCTACAGAGAGAGAGCTACAGAGAGAGAGCTACAGAGAGAGCTAGAGAGAGAGAGCTAGAGAGAGAGCTACAGAGAGAGAGCTACAGAGAGAGAGCTACAGAGAGAGAGCTACAGAGAGAGAGCTACAGAGAGAGCTAGAGAGAGAGAGCTAGAGAGAGAGCTACAGAGAGAGAGAGCTACAGAGAGAGCGAGCTAGAGAGAGAGAGCTACAGAGAGAGCTAGAGAGAGAGCTACAGAGAGAGAGCTACAGAGAGAGCTAGAGAGAGCTACAGAGAGAGCTAGAGAGAGAGCTACAGAGAGAGAGCTACAGAGAGAGCTAGAGAGAGAGCTACAGAGAGAGAGCTACAGAGAGAGAGCTAGAGAGAGAGCTAGAGAGAGAGAGCTAGAGAGAGAGCTACAGAGAGAGAGCTAGAGAGAGAGCTAGAGAGAGAGAGCTAGAGAGAGAGAGCTACAGAGAGAGAGCTACAGAGAGAGCGAGCTAGAGAGAGAGCTAGAGAGAGAGAGCTAGAGAGAGAGAGCTAGAGAGAGAGCTAGAGAGAGAGCTAGAGAGAGAGCTACAGAGAGAGAGCTACAGAGAAAGCTAGAGAGAGAGAGCTACAGAGAGAGAGCTACAGAGAGAGCGAGCTAGAGAGAGAGCTAGAGAGAGAGAGCTAGAGAGAGAGAGCTAGAGAGAGAGCTAGAGAGAGAGCTAGAGAGAGAGCTACAGAGAGAGAGCTACAGAGAAAGCTAGAGAGAGAGAGCTACAGAGAGAGCTAGAGAGAGAGAGCTACAGAGAGAGCTAGAGAGAGGGGTCTCATTTGACTCGAGCCCAAATAACCGTCAACACATTTGACACCGCCACACCAACACCATACGCTTCCTCCTCGCCACAAACAACACGACTCAACGTGACTCACGGTCCGAAGTCACATGACAGTGCCGTGGTGGACTGATCTCACCACGAAACCCTCAATAGCAGCACAGCGTCCACTCGAGAGGGGCCAAAACGAGCCCAGAGAGGTGGGCTGATCTCCACGGCTGGGCTGTTGTCTTCTCCACCCTCGCTTTTTTTTTTTTTTTTTTTTTTTTTTTTACCGCGTCGCAGATTCAAAGGCTCGAGAGCAGGGAGGAGGAGGAGGAGGAGGAGGTGGATGAAGGTGGAGAGAGGGAGGCGATCAGAGAGAGATGGAGAGGGGCTCGGTTGTTTTTCGCGCTCTCTTGGCTGCTGTCTGTGGACTTTAGCCTCCTCGCTCGTGCCTTTTTCTTTCCCGCCTCTTCTGGAAGCGATGCGCAGGGAAAGCTCCAGACTCCTCCGGCTCTTCTGAACGCTCAGCCGCGATGTGGTGCATCAACTGCGCGTCCGATAAGACCCCTGCCATCCTCCACAACAAGCTCGTGTACTGGTAAGACACGACGTGGTGTTCGCGTATGGCTCTCGTGACGTTGTGGCGGTTGTAGTTGATGAGGGTCGTCTCCTCAAACTCCTTCTGAGCAGACCAACGGTCAGGGGTTACATTTGTGCCTGGACAGGGTTGACTGAACTCTCTATGAACGCCCTTTTTTTTTTAGCTGTGTGTGTGTGTGTGTGTGTGTGTGTGTGTGTGTGTGTGTGTGTGTGTGTGTGTTAAGCATCAGTGCAGAAGTGCTGTCGTAGCATTTGAAAGAGGGCTGTGTGTTGCTTGGTGTAGCACGTTGCAGACTGAGGCAAAACACTGAGCAGATTTTGAGCATTGCCCTGCCCACTGTACCAGAGTCCAGCAGAGACCGTAATGATGGCTGTTAGCAGGTGGCCAGCAGTCCTCCTGTGAGATCACTCTGGCGCTGTTATTGAGGGAGATGGACTGTGCTGAATGGTTGCTCTTTGGCTGCATCCTCAAACTAGATGGGCTTCTCTTTGAGACCCGTGGAGTGGTCATCATGATCATCGTGTCCCATCGCCGTGGGGAACCGTTGCACTGGAAGTGTGGCTGAATCTTGAGGAGAACGATGGCACAGTACCAGTTGGCTGATGCCTTTGGACCTCAGCCTCCGTTAAACTGAGGAGCCTATCCGATCCGGCGTTTTCTGCTGCTGATTTTGGGACAATCTAAGCACAAAAGGGTTCTTCGGCTGGTAACGATAGTGGAACACTTTCAAGTGTTACGTAGAACCATCTACAACCATCTACGACACCAACTTCAAGCCAGCATAGAACCCTGGTGGAGAACCCTGTTTACCTGGTGTCAGACGTGTGCCAGCTCTAATCTTGAGTATTGATTGTGGACAGCTGGCCAGAGAAAGCCTGTAGGCTGTGTTGATTGGTTGAGCTTCAGGGTGCATCCCCAAACTAGGTGAGCTTCTCCTTTAGAACTGTGGAGGGCTCATCATGGTCGTCATGTCCTTTCGCTGTGGGGAACCACTGCACCTGAAGTGGGACTGAATCTGGAGGAGGAAGATGGCACGGTAACACTTTTTCTTTTCGGAGAATTTATAACGTTATTGACGTCTTGTGTGTCAGCTGATATCGGTTCTGATCTTCTGAAGAACCTCATGTAAGATAAGCAACTACTGAAGCATTGTACTGCCTCACAGGACGGAACACTTGCGAGATCCAGTCCAGCGTTTTCTGGTGATATTGGTACGGTGCTGAAAAAAAAAAGAAGGGTTCTTTGACTAGTAAAGTGTTTGGTGCCATATAGAAGCATCTTCAACCGTTTCTGAACTTCAACAGTCTGAGGAAACCTTCAAGCTGCCAGAGAACTGTTTAAGCATCCAAATGGTTTCTTGAGTTGTCATTGTCCTATTTAGAACCCTTGACTTTACTAAAGAACCCTTTTTGAAGAGTGTACCTACACTGATACCTAGTATCAAACTGATGTCATCTCTAATCTTGAGTATTGATTATGGATGGCCGTTCCGGGGAAGACAGGAGTTCTCATGTTCTCAGCTGGACTAGTGCTGTAATTGAGGGAAATATCAGTAGAGATAGGGCAGTGGTTCCTTATAGAACGCTGACAACCCAAAGAACCATTAAAGGGTTCCTCAAATGGGTGGAAAACCAGTTTAGTCGGTTGCTTCATTTAGAATGATGACAACTCAAAAAACATTGGGATGCTGAAATGGTTCTTTGGCTGGTTAAAGGAAAGAAAAGTGTTTAGGTGGTTCTATTGGTTTAATAGAACATAGAAAAACAGTTCATTGTCCAAATGGTTCTTTGGTGTTCATTGTTCTATGTAGAACCATTGCCTTTAATTAAGGGCGTTTTCACACCTGTATTCATTTGCTCTGGACGTTCTCTCTGCTTAAGGGGCAGTGGTGGCTCAGCGGTTAGAGCGCCGGGATATCGATAACAGGGTTATGGGTTCGATTCCCGGGCTCGGCAAGCTGCCACTGTTGGGCCCTTGAGCAAGGCCCTTTACCCTCTCTGCTCCCCGGGCGCAGGAGTTGGCTGCCCACCGCTCTGGGTGTGTGTGTGCTCACTGCCCCTAACACATGTGTGTGTGTGAGTGTGTGTTCACTACCAGATGGGTTAAATGCGGAGGACACATTTCGCTGTACAGTGACAAAAACCTTTACCTTCACCAGAAGAGTTTTTTTAAGCTAAACATGTTCTGCCGTTCTCCACTAAATGGGTTTTTATGCTAAAGGTCTTGTCATGTTCTCTGTTAGATGGGTGTTAATGCTGAAGGTTTCTCTGCTTATTGGTCAGATCTGACTGGGCCGGGAGCAGTAAAGTAAACACTTTTTTACTGTGTTTACTGTGTTTTACCAATTACCAGATTAACACCTGGCTATGGGAGCTGTTTAGCTCAAACCCGCAGAGTGCACATGATAGATGGGTCGTATGGAGGTCAGATCACGCTCTCACCACCAACAAACCGCTCCAGAGTTCATTTGGAACCAGACTAAGACCATCTCTTCTCAGAGGTCCGTATCGGAGTGCGATTACCGTGTTCACACCTACCCGAACGAATCGCACCTAGGATGAAAACGAACCGGAGTCTGATTTATCCGCACTAAAAAGTGCACTTGTGAATACGCCCTAAGAAGGACATCTTTTTTGCCCTGGCCAGCTCATGCTCTGGACCCAGGACTAAAGGTTAAGCATTGACTCTGTATGACTGACCAGATGAGGCTAGTGATTTTCACATTCTCAGTTGGCCTTTGAGTCAGATTATATGGAGTAGCCACACTCTAGCTATGTCCTCTACTGTGTGAGGTTTCACCTGGTGAACTTTTGAGCGGTCATTATCCCCTTTCTTTTTCCTGGTCAGTCCATGCACTGGATGTATTATTAAATCTTGAACTGTGATTATGTGCAACTGACCAGAGGAAACCGGCAGCTTTTATATTCTCAGCTGGTCTTTGAGGGATATGGTATGTATGAGGTACCCACATACCTCTGAGGTTTTTGAGGGGTCATCATCTCTTTTTGCTGTGGTCAGTACATGCGGTGCACACATGATTACACATTAGTCAGATTAATGATCATGTGCAGCTGACCTAAGGAATCCAGTAGTTCTCATATTATCTGCTGTGCCATTATTTAAGGAGATGGTAAGTACGGAATGACCACACTCCAACTCCATGCTTACCTAGATAGGGTTTCGCTTGAAGAATTGTTAAGAGGTCATCATCTTTTGTCACGTCCATGCAGTGGATCAGAGAAAGCCAGCAGTTCTCATAAGCAAGGTCTTGCTGTTTTCTGGTCAGCAGCCCATAAGTGTCTTACTGGCAGCTGGACTCTAGAGCTGTTATTGAGGAAGGTGGGCTGTGCGGAGTGGCTGCACTTTAGCTGCAGGCTTCACTGGATGGGATTTTATCAGAATATCTGTAGAATGACCATTGTGTCCTTTTGCCATGGTGGATCCATGCCATGGAAACACAAGTGTGGATAATGCGTAACTGACCAAAGACTGACAGGTGTTCTGGAGTTCTCTGCTGGACTGGTGTTTGTGTTGATGGACATGCAGTTTGTGGAGTGACCTCAGTCTTGTAGCGTTCTTCGCTAGATGGGTTTTCAAGCTGAAGGTCTTGTGTGAGGTTCTGCACTAGATGGGTTTTAAATTGAAGGTCTTGTGACGTTCTCCACTGAATGGGTTTTTATGCTTAAAGTCATATGATGTTCTCCACTAAATGGATTCTGCGGAACGTCTTGTGATGTTCTCCATTAGATGGGTTCTTATGCTAAAGTCTTGTGTGAGTTTCTCCACTAGATGGGTTCTTATGCCAAAGTCTTGTGTGAGGTTCTCCACTAGAAAGGATTTTAAGCTGAAGGTCTTGTGACGTTTTCCACTAGATGGATTCTGCATAAAGTCTTGTGATGTTCTCCATTAGATGGGTTCTCATGATAAAAGTCTTGTGACATTCTCCACCACATGTGTTTTAAGCTGAAGGTCATGTGATGTTCTCCATTAGATGGGTTTTAAGCTGAAAATGAGATTGAGATGTTCTCACTTGTTGTGTTTTGGATGCTGGAAGTCTTGTAGCATTCTTCGCTAGGTATGTTTTTAAGCTGAAAGTCATGTGATGTTCTTCACAAGAGGTTTTAAGCTGAAAGTCTTGTGATGTTCTTCACTCGATTGGCTTGAACTGGACTGGAGGGGTGGTCATTGTGTCCTTTTTCTCTGTTGAGTCCACACAGCATGACTAAATGCGGCGTAATGAATATGCTCGGCTGACCAGAGGAAGCCAGCACTTCTGGTGAGGGAATTCCTGGCTTTCTGTGGTCAGCTGCCCCATAATCATCATAGACCACTCTCTGCTGGGCTCTGGTGCTGTCAGTGAGAAAGATACTGGGCATGGAGTGGCTGGTGGAGTGGACCTACTCATCTCCCCTTGCTTGCTGAGCCCTTACAGTAGACGCATATTGAAAACTGAGGAGTGATTATGGACGGCTGACCACAGGCAGCCAGCAGTTATCATACACTCTTGCGTGGAGTGGCCAAACTGGCTGCATCCTTCACTGGAGGGTTTCTTCCTCCAGAGGCAATGTAGGGTCATGGGTCAGTGTGTCCTTTTGCCCTGGTGAGTGTGTGCAGTGGAAGCGTGAGTGAATCTTGAGTAGTGATTGAATCACTCTGGACCTCTTTTGGGCAGGGAAGTGGCTGTGTGTTTATTGCTGGGCTAGAGCATGTCTGCCTGTTGGCCATCTGTGCTGTTCTGAACACTGTGCTGGACAACTTTGGTGGCACGTGATGTGATGCAGTCGAGACACACGTGACGTTTGCTAATGATTCGTGTCCTGATCAGGCCTGGCTGTTTTAAAGTGCTATGTGTTCGATGGAGCAGCTTATGATGCCATACGTTTGAGGGCAGCAGTGTGAAGATGAGCTGAAAGAGTGTATATACTGAACACTTAAGTACCATTCAGGACTCTACTCTTTCAGTGTATCCTTCTGATGCTCGTTCTCTCTCCCATACTCTTCTTCTTTCTTTGTCTTTCTGTCTCACACGTCACACTTTCTCACTCTATGCCTCTTTCACTCTGTCGCTGTCTTTCACTCTCTCGCTATCCTCCTTCTCTCTCTTCTTTCTCTCACACACTCGCGCTTTATCTCTCTTTCTCTGCCACTCTCCTGTCTCCTCTTTTTCCCACTCTCTTCTATCTCTCTCTCTCTTTCTCTGTCTATCACTCTATCTTTATCTCCTTTGCCTGTTCTGTCTCTAACTCTCTCCTCTACCATCTCTCTCTCTTTCTATCTCTCTCTAACCCCCCTTTTCCCCGCTCTATCTCTGTCACTAGCATTCTCCTATGCTCTTTTTTCTCACTCTATCTCCCTCCTTCTCTTTATCCTTTTCTCTATCTTCTTCTGTCTCTCCCTCCTTTCCCTCTCACACACTGTCACCCTATCATACTCTCTCTCTCTCTCTCTCTCTCTCTCTCTCTCTCTCTCTCTCTGTCACTCCTGTTCTCTTTGTTTCTCTTCTCTTTTCTCTACATTTTCCTCTCTCTCTTTCTCTCCTTTTATCTCTTTCCGTCACTCTATCTGTCTTTATCTCCTTCTCTCTCTCTGTCTCCCACTCTCTCCTCTCTCTCCCAGTCTATCCTATCCTTCTCTCCTTTCTCCCTCTCTCTGTCTCTCACTCTCTTTTTTTCCCCCTCACTTTTTCACATCTTTTTCTTCTTCCCTCCCTCCCTGGTAGGGGGTCCACTAAATCTGATGAAGCCTTTTTGATGTGAATTCAGGATCAAACTGTAGACAATGCTTCATTTCTTTTTTTTTTTACAGACCCCTGTGAATTACAGCGCTGATAGACAGATCCAGAGAGGGGGGCAGAGAGAGAGAGAGAGAGAGAAGGCAGACTCATTCTCTGCCAAGTTGTGTTTCAGGCTTTGCGGTTGTACATCGTGCAGTGACTTTAATGATTTATAATGGAAGGTGTCATATTCATAATGCACCGCGCCAGACTGCAATATTTGTCTGGATTTGGTGTGACTGTGAAAAGACACTGTATCACTGTGGATGATGATGTAGTGGGTCTGTATAATGGCATAGTGCAGGAACTGACTAGTGATGTATCAGCACCCTCTTTTCTCTTTATGTGCAGCTGTTGGCTTGACACGTGTGTGTGTGTGTGTGTGTGTGTGTGTGTATATTTGTGTGATGCTATTAGAATAACATACTTTGTGGTGTCAGAGCTTAAATCAGGAGTCAAGAAACATGATTGTCTTCTTTTCTGAGCATCCACTGTTGGTATAGGTGTGGGAGGCTGGGGTGTGCACTCTACTGTAGACTATAGAAATGAGGACTGGTTCCATTGAGGCTAAAGCCGTATGTTTGTATAAATAGGAAGCACTGGGTTGTGGCTACAACTGTAAAACCCAGATAGGATATCAGGATACAGATATTTTACCAAATGCTCACTCTTCAAAATGCTACTCTAATAAGTCATTATAGTAATGAGTTTTTATCCAAAAATCTAATTTGCAGAATTTTCCCCTAGCAATGATTTGATACAAGGGTTGTGATGATGCGCTCAGCCTCAATATTGGCACCTTATTTTGAACCAAATTCGTAGGAAGAAAAATCAACACTGAATTCATGACGTTGCACAATTTACTAATATGGCTAGAGCTAGGTGGCTTTACTCTTAATTATAAAGATGCTTTAAATGGTTCTTTGAGCGATGCCAAAGCAGAACCTTTACATTGGTAAAGAACTTTAGCATCTTATTTGTGTTATTTGAATGCCATGTCGTCTAGACAGCCATTCGCAGCCATTCGTGTGCAGATGGACCTCTCCACCACATCCCATAAATGCTCGATTGGGCTCATGTCGGGTGAATGTACAGGCCATATTGTTGTCAGAATTCCAATTGCAATTCTAGAAAGAAAGGTGCAATATCCTGCTGGAATATCCCATTATTGTGGGCGTACATGAGGTCATCAAGCAGTGAAATGTAGCAGACACCAGTCACTGACATGGTTAGGCAGACCAGTGCCATGACAATACACCCCAGTGCCAGTATGGAACCACCACTAGCCTTGTTGACAACTGGCTCCATGGCTTTATGGGGACTGCGCCACATACTTATCCTACCATTAGCCTGAAACAATTGTTACCGTGACTCATTGGAACTTGCCAGTCCTCTAGGGTCCAGTTTGCAACCTCTCAAGCCCAGGTGAGTAGCTGTGTCCAGTGTCTTAGTGTTAACAGAGGCACTCACGCTCCCTTATCCCATGGAAAGAAAGCTGAAAGCATAAATTGAGCTAAATTTAATTAACAATCTTTTCGTAGGATGAGCATCTAATAGGCTATCATGCTCAAACTACTCACACACTCGACATGACAATCCACACATGTCGAAATGCTGTTCAAGACTAGATTTGATCGAATTCGATTCATTCTTGTTTTTCCTGTCCAGCATTTTCTGCTCATGTTGATCTGATACTAATATTAACATCTTAAAGTCTATTTGTATCAAATCACAGTATAACATACATACAGTGTCAGAAACCACAAGTGTGATTGAGATGACTTGGTGCATGTATGTTAGTTACAGTAGCCTTGCAGCTCCAAAGCAAATCTTAAGAAGCAAACTGAGGAATGAGTTCAAGTCCCATTCAGCCGATTCTGCTGAGACTGAGAATTAAGTTCATCCGACCAAGTTCATGAACTGGATTCATGCAGTGATTATGAGGACTGTGGCGCAGAAGTGCCTGAATGTCGGACAGCAGGTTCGGTTTAATCTCTTTAATCTTCTGATTTGAAATGGAACTGACCCCAATTGTGGCGACTGAGTGGGTGAGATTGTCCATCCAGGCAAAGCAACGAAGAGTGTGTCTCTTTTTGTGACTGCTTAACTGGATTGCAAAGAGGGTCTCTCTTTCTCTTCCTCTGCCTCTCCCTCGCCTCTCTCCTCTCTTTCTCTATCTATCTCTTTCTGGTACAGATGTGGGCAGCAGGACTGTGCCTGCTCTGCCAAGTCTGTCTGCGTGCTCTCAGTGTGGGTTTTCGGGCGGATGCCAGCGCGGCTCTCCGCTGGTTTCAGAAAGCTGCAGAGGACAATGTGGTGATTCAGTGCGACGGGCCATTTGCACATTCGAGCTGCTCTGGATTTCAATACATCGCTCCCTTATATTAAAGGAGCACTCAACCTATTCTCCATCTGCGGCATCTGTCGATTACCACGTGCAATAGTTTCCCTGTACTTAGTAAATGAACTGGAAACCTGTTCTAATAGAAGCCAGTCAGGCAGGTGCTGATTCAGCTGCCCATTGGCTTCTGTTATAAATGTGCTTTGAGTCAACGGGAGTTCTGTTACAGGGACTGTACTTGGACATGTGCCTAAATCATTGTTTATAGGAGTGATGGATTAAATGGATGGATAGATGGAATGGATTCACATCATTTAAGGTCAGGAGATGTCTGGAAAAGTCATATTGTTACTGGTCACTTCTGAGTGGGAACGCCAGGGCAAGAGACTGCAGAAGAGTTGAGAAGAGTCTTTGTGCATATTAAGCAAATCCAGAACTGTCTGCCAAACACAAATATCCAGCTGACGGTGGCCCTGTGGCTAGAAACTGACCACCGGTGAAAGGCTCAAGGACAGCCGAAGTGATAGATGAGTCCAACACACTAAAATGATTGTGCAAAGGGAAAGAAAGCAGTTAATGA
This sequence comes from Salminus brasiliensis, assembly GCF_030463535.1. NCBI lineage: Eukaryota > Metazoa > Chordata > Actinopteri > Characiformes > Bryconidae > Salminus > Salminus brasiliensis. The sequence continues at coordinate 15,999,164 of NC_132883.1, forward strand.
AGCTAGATAGAGATGCATGCACTGTAACTCTTAAGCTCATCAAAAAATCAATGTTTTACCATAAAACAAAGAGGTAAGACAGTAATATAGTGATGTTGAGGGTATTAGGCAGTTTTTGTCCTCTTTAGTAGTCTTACAAAGGATTTGAAGCAATGAATTTAAATAGGAATGCATCATAGTGTATCATGTGGTACACTCTAAGCAAAAAGGGTTTCATATTGTACTGAAAAATGCTACATTGAACCATTTGTAAATAAACATGTACCATGAAACAAGGACAATACCATACATTAGGATCAGGGTATAAAGGAGAGAGTTAAGAGCCAGCATCTTTTCCCCTGGTATTCTCTTTCCAAGTTCTACTCAGAGATTCAGTCCAGCCAATCCTCATGTTAACATCCCCTGTCCGACTACCCACACACACACACCCTTTTAAAGTGGGGCATAAACAAGGCAAAATGTACAGATTGTACTTTTATAATGTTAAATGTTGTTGAAATGGAAACAAATGATATTATATGAACTTAAAGCAACACTATGTAGCATTTTTACCTTAAAATAGCTAACAGCTTCAAAATCATTGTAATGCTCCACTGACCTGTAAAAGGAAGAGCAGGGTCTCTATTGTTGGTACTCCAGGCTCAGCGCACTGCAAACAGCACTATGTATCTGTAACCACGTAACTTATGTAACGTTCACACGAGCACAGTGTTGCGCTGCAGTTCAGTGTCAAATTTGCGTAACATGTATTATTACTCTACCTCCTCAGTCTATGTGCTTCATTTACATTCAGTGACACTTTTGTATCTCTCAGACTGTCCAGAAATGCACGTGTAAAGGGTGTTCTTTATGAGGTGCTCAAAATACAAATTATACTTCCCAACTGTAGGGGGAGCCCAGGAGCAAGAAAGGCCAGTTTCCGTATTATGGTGCTTTAAAGCAACAGTATGTAGCATTTACACCTTGCTTTAAAATCATTGTAATGCTTCACTGACCTTTTAAAAGAAGAATACTGCATCAAGCATTGCTATTCCAGGCTCGGAACATTGCTAACGGCACCATGTATAACTTTGGTGAAGCGGGCAGGTTCTATTTGTTATAATTAACACAAGTTCTATTTGTGTAAATCCTGAAATATTACTCTACTGCGGCAGCACACATGCTTCTTTTACGTTCAGTGACTGTTCTGTTTCTCTTAGCTTGTCCAGAATTGGCAAATGGAAAGTATGTCCTATAGAGGAAGCCTACCAGTTCTTGCATAATACTGCTTTAAGGCAGATATTCAGCCAGATTGGGTTGGAAAATGCTGCAGTGTTCCTTTAAATGAATCTCATTGTTTCCTTTTTTAGCCTTCTTCTGTCTGAAAATGTGCTGCTTCTCCATTCTGAATGGAAGTGATCTCAGAATGCCGGCCCTGAAATGCTGTCAAAGCATTTCTTCCGACCTCTGGCATGTGCTTCTCTCTATTTTTTGTTTCTGGTTCTTTCTCTCCCTCTCTTTTTCTCAGCATGGTGCATCCCCCGCTCATTCTGCCCTGGCCACCTGTCTGCCCATCCTGTGCTTCAGCCAATAGCAGCCTTCCACTGGTCCTTGTGTACGAGAACAAGGCCACACCCACCCTCACCTCATCTCTCTGTTCGTCTTGCTCCAGTTCTTCCTTCTTTCACTCGCTCTCTCTCTTTCTCTCTCTCTCTCTCTCTCTCTCTCTCTCTCTCTCTCTCCCTTTCTCGCTCTCTCCTCTCTCACTGTTTACAGACTCCAGTGTCATTTTGCGAAAATGAATGATTATTTGCTCCACAGTGCCGATACCTCCTTCCTCTCTCTGTCTCTCTCTCCAGCTCTCGCTTTTCTCCTCTTACAGACACTCATGCAAAGTCAGCTCTTTCCCAGCCACTGATACACTAATCTCTGCGCTGCTGAGAGAGCGGCTGGACTGAGGAGAGGCGGCTTTTTGAGAGTGTGTGGGAATGGCAAAAATCTAACAGCGCAGTTTGAGACGGTTCCGCAGTACCTGATACTGGAGATACCACACCAGTGTCGGTGGGCTCAGTATCAGCAGAAAATGCTGGACTGGATATCGGAAGGAAATAGAGTGAATCCGATCTGATCCTTTAGCAAATCTAACCTGGAACAGCACCCACTCCCACTGTGTGAGGTGGTGACGTTAGCTGTGTGTTTTGTTCTGTAGGGTAGTAGAGTGTGTGGGTAGTTGGAGCATTATGGCCCACTTTTAGGTGCTACTCTTAAGTGAAGTTCTTCAGACAAAAGTATTGGGACACCTGCTCATTCATTGTTTCTTTCTAAATGTAGGGTATTCAAAATTAGTTTATCCAGCTTTTGCTGGACTAACTGTCCAGGAAGGGCTTTCTACTAGATTTTAGAGCAAGCATCGCTGTTTGGGGTTGACTGAAGCGTGTTTGTGAGGTTAGAAAGTTGGATGATCACCACCCCAACTCATCTCAAATATGTTGTATGGTGTACCATCATTCCACAGTTCTACTTCTTCGCAGCTCAATGCTTTATACCCCTCTGACCCACAACTGGCATTAGGTATGGTGGCAATAGGTTCATGTTCATCTGCTCCAGCGAGTCTAATTCTACTGGCCGTGCTTCTCTACAGGGACTAGACATAAGCCAGCAGTGTACCATAAAGACCAATATAGAGACACTTTTTAAAAGGTTATATAAAGAACCATCTACAACATTGTAAACCTGACCTAACTAAAGACACACATTCTTGACTGTTAATTTAGTATTAGAAGTTCTGTTTACCGGGATGCTGCTTCAGCAGGTCTGTATAAGGGCACAGTCGGCCTTGTTCAGTTCTTTGTCTAGACCATCATCATGTCTTTGACCTCTTCTATGTTTGTATTTTTCCAGGCTGGGTGGTAGAACCCTTGGTTCTTTAGCTAGCGCATGAAGTGTGAAGGTAGAACACAGCAGACCAATACTAGACTAAAACTGCTGTACTTACATCTCATAAAGCATGGAATTACTGTGTAACAGCATGGTGGGAGCTTGTGAACCCAGATCTGTCTGCGTATTTAAAACAGCTCTGGAGAAAGTGCAGCTTGTGTGACTGATGCAGTGATGGTATTTCACATAAGAACAACAACAAAAAAAAATACCAATTCTGACATAATGCTGCTTTAACTTTCAATGGAAGTCAGCATAAAAGATTCTGGAGCATAACTATTGGCCCATTCATCATGAAAATCTGACACAATGTAAATAACAACTGTCAGTTTTAAATTATGTCACAAAAATAAAAACAACTAAAATGTTTTTTTTTTTTGCAGTCCTGAAACTAACATAATTAGCTGGATCTGGTATCATCTCTATTTACTGAGCCTGATTCCTGCACCACCGGTATTCTAGGCTTCATAACTTAGAATCAAAGTAACCTACAGACATGGTACACATATCATGGCAAACAACAAGATTTGCTCTATCTAACCAACTGTGCCCTAACAGCTAAGATCCACACACTTCAGCGGCCTGCTCTGTTTACTCAAGGGCAGCACAGGGAGCGGGGGATCATCAACACTGTTTCGAGTCTCAGAAGTGTCCAAAATCAATGATTTTTACACAAAATGTCAGTATATTCCAGATTTAAATCCCCCATTGCCATTTTTAAAAGCCACAGCTTTTCTGCTGTTTCTGCTGGTTTTTAAGCGATAGAAAGACGAGAGCTAAACTGCTCGGATGGAGACTTGCACCTGTAACGGAGGACAGCCGAGAGCAAGTGGGAGAGGGAAAATGACGTCACTGACACAGCTGGTCTTCCATATGAGGAGAACCAAGAAGGAAGGAGCTGCTAACTGTTCTTAGGGTCTTAGGGTCTTAGGGTTCTTAGGGTTGTATTGGCGAATCCCTATAAAATACTGCCGAAATCGATATCCAGCTCAGAAAAGCTTATCCAGACAATAATCCTGATCGTCCGTCAACCACCCCAGTCCAGATTACAGCACAGTGTTCGTGATGAGTTGCATCATGGACTGTTTCACACCGCTGTGCGTGTGTTTGTTCTGCACTTTAAAATAAGCCCCAGTGACGCTTTCACACGCCGTCTCCTCGTTTAACCTGAGATAGAGCAGTGAGTCTGCACACCCCACTTTCTCACTCAGCATAGTGTGATCACACACACACACACACACACAGTGGTGTCTCAAAATACACTCAATTAAACACTCTGATGACTCAGACAGGTTACAGTTCTTTTTTAAGCTGTTAGTTGAAACCATATGGTTCTCAGCGTGATTAAGAAGTCACAATTAAACAGGTTCTTCATTAAAGCTACCACTGTCACCATGACCTACAGGCACACACACACACTCACACACATACAAACACATGTATACACATTAACACAATGGCACACGCTATGCACAGGCCCTGCAGCGCATCATCATAGTTTAGGGCGGTAGCTGCATTGATCAAAGGCACAGGCTTGGCCAGCTAAAGGGCCCCTGAGGGCCTCCATTTGGTGCCTGGGCCCAAAGCCGGCTCTGCAAGCCTCCGCAGCCACTCCCTCACTCACTGCCAGCACAGACAGAAGTAGGTCTAGAAGCCTCTGCAATCTCCATCATCACCACGGAGATCACTTTCAGTCACACAGCTCACCTAGTGAGAGTAATCGCCTGACTGTTTAGCGCAGCACTCGCCTGTGTAGAACCAATCAGAGTGTGTGTAAACAGTCAGGTTGGCGGTGATTCTGGCTGGATAACTGGCATTTGGAGGCACTCACTTTAGAATAGCAGTGAACACCAATGGAAGAGACTAAACCTAAATATTTGCGTTAAAGGAGAATTCTGCGAGTATTGTTGTTTCTTGCTCCTGGGCTCCCCCTACAGTTGGGAAGTGGAATCTGTGCTTGGAGCCACCACTAAAGGAAACGCGTTTCTGGTGAAGCTTCTGACGAGATACAAAACCATCACTGAAAGTAAAAGAATCATGTGGTTAACGTGGTAGAGTATTCTCACAGGAGAAATGACACAAATATGCAGTTTTGTATGTGTGCATGTGTGTTTTCTTGCCTGCTTCACAGAAGTTTCATAGTGCAGTTAGCAGCATGCTAAGTCAAGAGTAGCAACATTAGAGATGCTATTCGTCCTATTACAAGTCTCTGGAGAATCACAGTGATTTTGAAGCTTTTATTATAAGGTACAAAAACTACATATTGTGGCTTTAATGGTGAATTCTTAGTGTTTATATATACCGCTATTATTATTCATGGATTAAGGTTTATGTGAAGCATTTTTTGTCTTGTTAGATATCTAAGAAGTAAAAAAAGGAGAATGACACAGGGTTGATAATAAATAAACAGTGTATGTAAAACAGGCTTATTAAAAACTCCAGTATGTATCTATAGTTATGTGCCTGACATCCAACATCCTCTACAACAGAGAACAGTTCGTCATCAAATGCAATGAATTTCATTGTGTTTAGTGATTTAAAACTGACAATGTGCGTCTGATTTGATATCCACCTTATTTTGCCTCAACCACTTTCAAAGGTTTGTTGTTTCCACTTTTGTGTTAGAATTTCCAGTCATGTATCAAATGATTTATAGTCGTTTCATATTCAAAGTGAATGCAGTCTGGAGTAGGCTGCTGCTGTGGAAGCTGATCATAAAATAGCTAGCTATGCTAACCCAACATTCCAACAGATGTTTTTTTTAGGAAAGATTTGGCACACACAAGCACCTCGTGCGTCTGCTTCACCTGAGCTGCATAACCGAGCCATTTCTCTGTGTAAGGATGTTCTGGTGTTGCTGATCCCACAAATGGGCTAAAGGGGTGTAAAGCCCCCAGCACTGAGCAGCAGAACTATGTTCTCTGGAATGATGGTGCTCAATCCAATACTTTTGGGATGAGTTGGTGAGTTGGGATAAGGTGGGTTCATCCAACATCATGACCACACTAATACTCTAGTTGCTGACTGCAATCAGGTCCTTACAGCAATGCTCCAACATGTAGCCTTCCCTGTGCAGTACAGACAGTTACTCCAACTCTTATAATAATAATCTCAATAATCTTGATTGTGGAAGAAACAGTGAACGAGCCAGCTGCCCAGTATTTGCTTATAACATCAACAATGACATTGGGTTGTCAAGTTATATATGTGTACAAGTAAGCAACACCTGAGTATTTGATTATATGATATTTCATTATATGATCACTGAAAGCATGCTGGGGGGGGAAGGATTGGGTTGGGGTTCAGTGCAGGATTACAGTGGTGGCTCAGCGGTTAGAGCGCCGGGCCCTTGAGCAAGGCCCTTTACCCTCTCTGCTCCCCGGGCGCTGGAGTTGGCTGCCTACCGCTCTGGGTGTGTGTGTGTGCTCATTGCCCCTAGTTCAGTAGTGTGTGTGTTCACTACCACAGATGGGTTAAATGCGGAGGACACATTTTGCTGTACAGTGTACACTGTACAGTGACAAATACGTGCACCTTTACCTTTACCTTTTACCTTTACATTCAATAGACATCCATTTACATTCAAGTCTTTAAAGCAGTATGGTGCTGCTGTGTAACTTGGGCAATATACATTACAGCATGTCTGAACCCATATACAGACATTTGCACATCAGCTGTTTGAATATTTGATGTCACACACACACACACACACATGTTTGTGTTTTAAATGTACACAGACTCCGAGAGGGAGACAGATTAAAGTCTGTATTCTAAATTTGGAGTCTCTAGCCAGACAAACATGTGCCCTAAGGCTTTCCAGTGGGAAGAGAGGGAGAGGAAAGTATTTCCCTTATGTCCCCTTACAAACAGCCATTTTAAAGGCAAGACAGAAAGACTCATTCAAGATTCATTCATTCGCTACACCACAGGAGGATGTGTAACCCCTATTTGGGATCTCTGGGGGGGTGCTTTGCTGCTGTGTAATTCATCGCTAAACCAGCCCGCCATGGCTGCGGGTAGACATGGCAAAATATAGCATAGAAAGAGATGTCCTAGTCATTTCCCACTTGATATGTATTATTGTAAATACACTGTAAACTTACTCTACAGTCTCCATATACTTTACACACTGTGAATATCAAGGCAGGAAAATGTGGTTACAAATGTATAGACTGATATTTGTTGATTAGTTCCACTTACAAAAAGTCATAATTGGGCCTAAACTGGTTTCATTAAATGCAATGACATAATAAATATTACAATACTTTACGTGAATTAATGGTTGTCACTAAAAAAATAATAATAATTAGAAAAGACTGCTCCAGAGTGATGCAAAGAGATGGATATAGTCCAAAACATTCAAAATACCTGATCAAATCTTGAGACAGGAAACTTGCAGTATATTAGTTTAATAATAGAATAATATGCTTAATATAATAATACAACTATATGATTAATATATTATTATTAAATACAATATCTAACCCTAGTGAATATGTATTATATTCATTTTCTAAACATGTTTTCACAAATTATTGTTTTTCTTTTCCATTTATGTTAAACTCTAAACTAATAATTGTGTATCAAAATATCCAAAAGTGCTTTTTTTCACTTGTTTAACAAATGAATAAATTATGTACTTTGATCAGGGGTGGCAGATTTTGGGTTTGGGCGGTAATACGTAAGAAAATGTATATTGCAACGTTTAAAAATGATGGAATCTTAAAATGAGGACGTTATTTTAAAATGCGATTTATACTTTCTAGGAAACAGCTCAATAAGCTAATTTCCCCATGCACACTTTAGAAGGGTTGAGGAAGGGGCCTTGTGGGAGATCACTGCACTAGCTGTGAGTTTAGTAGAATAGCTGGTTTGTTCCACCCAAAAAGGAGAATGGAGACGAATGGATGAAACAGTCTGCAACATTCACCTAAAACAGTCATATTTAGAGAGGAAAACACAGCTAAAATCTCAGCACCCTCTAATCACTTCATGCTTGCCTCATGGGCACTAGGTTACGTGCTGCCAACGTCACTCCGCAGAACATGAACGCAGCACATAATTATTGTTAAATTGTTAATCCTTGTCTTGTTCTAAATGTGTGTATTTTGAGCCTCAGTTAGCCGGAACACCGCCGGTGCTGTGGTGTGTGTGCGTGTGGCCTGCTAAACTAAGATAAGCATAGCTAAAGGTAAAGGTGCACGTATTTGTCACTGTACAGTGAACACTGTACAGCGAAATGTGTCCTCCGCATTTAACCCATCTGGTAGTGAACACACACTCACACGTGTGTTAGGGGCAGTGAGTACACACACACACACACCCAGAGCGGTGGGCAGCCAACTCCAGCGCCCGGGGAGCAGAGAGGGTAAAGGGCCTTGCTCAAGGGCCTAACAGTGGCAGGGGATTCCCGAGCCCGGGAATCGAACCCACAACCCTGTTATCGATATCCCGTGCTCTAACTGCTGAGTCACCACAGCCCTATGGGGCAAATGATTACAGAACAGGCTACATTTAGTCACTTCCTGACCCTCCAACATCAGTCGCTCGACTTTGCTGTCTAATGCTGCGTTTGAGGGATTAGGGCTTGTCTTTGTATTTGTCTGTGTCATATAGATAACATGTACATTCAGTATGGTCATTTTATGTGTATACCAGTTCCTAATACATGCTTACAATGCAGGTTGTGCTGAATAATCTGATTCTGATCATTCAGTGCTAAACCAGCCCACTGTGACTGTTGCCAGCTGAGGCAGAATAAAATGCAGAAACAGAAATCCTGTGATAGGCTGGATTACTGCATGTCTGCTGTGTTATTGCTAATTACAGTGATGATCCATTGATTCACAGTTAACATGATCTATAACGTCTGCTGCTAGCATTTGGGCTGACCTCAGAAATAAGGATGATAGTCCAGTAAGCAGCTGTGTAAATGCCCTGTAGTGCTGCGTGCCGTGGTGTGCACTGCACGGCTGGTTGAGTTTGTGTGTTTGTGGGTTGCGGCGCGAGGTGCCACTCACACAAATTAATTGGTATATAGATTTACACTGAGCTAGCTGAGGACACCAATCAATAAGGCCTCTAAGATCAATCTCTCCTTACTCTTTCTCTTTCTTCCTCCCTCTCTCTCTCTCTCTCTCTCTCTCTCGCTCTGTCTTTCAGTCAAGTAACCCAGTCCATACCTCAAATTTCCTGAGCTAAAATCTAAAGGCTAAAAAGTCACGTTTGTTAGTTCGGACCATGCATTCACTGTATGATAATGTAGGAGGAGACTAAAAGAGAAGGGAGAAAACTCTAAGAACTTTAGGCTGGCTTCTGCTTTGTAGTTGAAGGCCAGACCCCCATCTAAGTGAATAAGTGGAGCCAGAGACTGAGAGATAAGACTTACTTACTTTCACTTGCTTTATTGTATTAAATGAAGCCTTTGGGTCACATGGTCACTGATTCTGAACAACCGCACCAATAATATAATAACAGCAATAATAATAGTTTGTAAAGAATAAAATTCACTTATAAGCAATCCCTGATCAGCACCATGCAGGTCCCTGGGGCTTTGGCAAATGTAAGAGCTCCATATATGGTATAAGCAAATAGTATCAGGCAATCATGGTATTATACTGTCTATTCACACACACATAGAACATAGTACAGCCTTATGCTAGAATTGGTATTTCTTGCTCCTGGGCTCCCCCTACAGTCGGGAAGTGTGATTTGCCATTTGAGCCACCCCTAAAGAACAACATGCTCTTCACATGCATTTTACAAGCAGCATCTGAAGTGAATGTTACATAGTGCTGTTTCTGGCATGCGGAGCCCAGAGTAGCAACGACAGCGCCAGCGTTATTTTAAGGTTAACAAAGCTTCAGACTCTTTTAGTAAACACAGGCTACACACACACACTTGCTGTGAACTTTCAATGAAGTAAAAAAGTAAAATTTACCTATTACATCTGAAGAACCCAGTCTAAAGGCTCACTGCATAAGTGTAAATTCAAATGAAGGACACAGACTTGGCTCTGCATAATATCATGATACCCAGGGTGCTACCTGTCTGTAACTAAATACGTCATATTCTAATAGGCTACAGCCCATTAAACACAGTGAACACATTAAGGGGGGAGTAAAAGTCCTCCTTCAGATTTAAAAGCAGAGCATTTAAATCAACACATGATGTTGCAAACTTGAACTACGCTGCTCCACAAACGTGTTGCACAAAGAACAGAGAGCATTGCAGTCTATATTTCTCTCCATCTTTTTCCTACATGAATAACAATCAGATTTTCCAGACACCTCTCAGCCCAAGGATCACATCTAACACTCTCTCCACCAGTTAACATGATCTTAATACTGCTTAATAAGCTTTTGGAAAAGCCAGTCCTAGATCAGCGTAAACATGGTCTGATTAATCAAGGGCAATCGAGCTGACTTGCCCATATTACAGTCAATATGCAGTAGACTAATGTTAGCAACTGGCTACCTTTATTGTTTTCTTCGACACACAGTGGCAACCTCACATTTGTTACAAACATCATTTTGTTGGAATACTTTCACAACATGAGCAGATGAGAAAGGTTAAGCTACAGCAGACACAGTGGACGGGCATTACTGGATATTTGACCTCGGCCTGATGAGCAGCTTTGCCCCAATGACCATGACAGATATTACATTGTTTGAAGACCATGTGTATCTCACTTATGATTCAATTAGCAATGATTTCGAAGCAGCAGCTGGAAGACAAAGTTATATATTTGGGTGTGGGATCGTAAATGTATGTTCCTTTTTTTAATGTTTGTTATTAAATGTCCATCGAATGAGACCCATCAGCATTTATATTTAGGAGTTGAGGTTCCTTTTTTCATTACAGGTCGATGCTGAACAAACTCTCGTGCTCGCAATTATACAACATTCAAATTTGCTCCCCAGCTCTGATACAACAGCTAACAAGTCAAGTCAAGTCAGATTTATTTGTATAGCTTTTTACAACTGTTGTCGTCACAAAGCAACTTTACACAATCAGTAATTAGTAAAAGAACAGAAAAAAAGAAATATTATAAGAAGACATGAAGGATCAAAGACCCCCAGTGAGCAAGCCAACAGCAACAGTGGCAAGGAGAAACTCCCTCAGAGCTGGAGGAAGAAACCCTGGGAGGAACCAAGACTCACAAGGGGGAACCCATCCTCCTCTGGTCAGAACTATTTATAAATTATTGATGAAAGTCACCAAACCATCTATACTGTTAAACTGCTCTGATCATAATCATAATAATCATGGTGTAGTATAACTTAATATAGTCATGGCAGTGATGGTCAGGGTAATGATGGTTAATAGTGGCAATATCAACATTGGCAGACAGCCAAGAGTCCACCCAGGTTTTAACATGGTTATTAGACAGGTAGCAGTGGTAGAAGGGGGGGCCGCTGGTCTGGCATGGGTGGTGGTGGGGGCAGGCCTGCTGGTAGGTGGCAGCTGGTGTGACGCAGGTAGAGAGGACCTCAGCAGGCAAGACGTGTGCTGACCAACATCACACTAGGAGTGATTTGAAGAAAGGACAAACCTTTAACCCACCTCTGAGAGAGCAAAGCCAGTTGTGCTATCTCAGACGCCGGCTGTTAATGGCAAGCAGCATGACCTAGGATTCGAACCCAGCAATCCTCGGATCAGAGCGGCAGCGGATTAGGCCACTGGACTTTCGTGCCCCTCCCCAGCCAAAAAAGTGGTCCCCTTGTATGCTTGGGCAATCTGACTTTTATGCTCTTGTAAGTGGCTACACAGTGGTCAGTGAGCTCTGTTTTTCATCTTTGACGGCCAGGAGATTGGGCCTTTTTTACTAAGAACTTTTCACTTAAAACCCGCTTATGCAATTTTTACGAAGAAATGTTTTCTTATTTGGGATTTGTGGGATCCACCATTATACGAGCAGAGCTGTAAACAATTCTGCGGTGAATGAATCTGCCATGAACATTTAGTTAGGAACAAATGTAAGACAATTCTTAGGAAAATACTGATGAGAGAGGCCCATTGTTTTTGTGATTCATGCTCTCGTTCTAACTCTCCACCAATCTTATCCGCACAGAGTGGCTGCAGGGTTTAACTCTGATAAAACAGGAGCTCATCTTATATGACTAATCGGTTGTTTGAAGACAAGTCATCTGATTAAACAAAAGAAAGCTTCCGCTACATCGGCGCGGCGCGTGGTGACCCTTGTTCCAAATGATTAGATTAAATGACTGTGTTCAGTAGTACTGTGCTGTATGTTTAGATTTGATTTTACAGCAGAGCTGATCTGTGTGTTAATGAGCTGTTAGAGCGTTAGTGACTCACTGAACCGGTTGACTAAGAAAACTCTTTTAAGGCTGCAGTTCTTGGTTCTGTGGAACATTAAATGTAGAGTTTTGTTGGGGGCTTTTAAGTGCCTCCAGAAATAGATCTTTTTCTATTTTGGATTTTTGCATTCAGGGCTTTGTTTTCTGATGCTTGTCTAATGTAGCTGTAATGGCCCATACAGTATTTCCATACTTTACACCCACAGCTGGTACATCACATCGATTTGCTCCAAACAGATGGCCACACACACACACACAAAACTGCAGACTGCAGAATAGGCCTATATTTAGAAATCTGTACATTTGATAATAACATGGTTCCATGTGAGAAGTTAGAGCATCACCCATACACTGTCAGAAAAAAAATGGGACTGCACAGGTATGTACAAACAATGTACAATGTATCCTTGAAGGTACAACACAGTCCTTAAGGTACATACAATCAGGTGCAGTACATTCACTTCCCCAGAAGAAAAATGTATATCCATAATAAATAGAAAGCCTGGAGTCGACAAAGGCAGCGTGGAGGCAATGCAGGATTATAGTACAATGATCAGTACGGATTTAGTACAGTGAAAGTACTAAAGACAGTGCCTTGAGAGTACCACACCACTGACAGTTTAAGACAGTATAATAATTACATTATACATTCATTCAGGTTATTAATATATATGCTAATATTTTCATTATAAAGGCCAAACGGGAAGATACACAGCCAGTACAGTGGTTCAGGAGATTCCACAGTGTGTGCAGTTCCACAGGCCTGAGGTTGGCTGAGAATTGGGCGTTAGACCATAGATAGATAGGTCACTATCTATGAGGAGTTTGGTGTATTCTCCCCATGTCCATGTGGGCTTTTTTCTCTGGGTATGCCGGTTTCCTGCCAAACACACAGGATAGCTGAATTGGCTGTGCTAAAATTGTTCCATCCTTGTGTGTGTGTGTGGTATCCTGCGATGGACCGGCGTCCTGTCTAGGGTTGTCCTGCCTTGTGCTCAGTAGATTTGGGACACCTGCTCATTCGTTGTTTCTTCCCAACTCAATGGCATTAAAAAAGAGTGTATCCTGCTTTTGTTGGATCATCTGTCACTACTGTCCAGGGAAGACTTTCTACTAGATTTTGTAGGAGCGTTGATGTGAGGATTTGATTGCATTCAGCAATGGAGCACTACCACAGCTATACATTTACATTTAGGGCATTTAGCAGATGCTCTTATCCAAAGTGACTTACAAAAGTGCTTCGCTATTTACTAGTTTGAATAGACTAAAAATTCTAACATACCATTCTAGCCCATATCTGGCATTAGGCATGGTGCCAATAGGTTTGTGTTTATCTGCTCCAGAGAGTCCTATTCTATTGGCAGTACTTCTATACAGGGACTAAACAAGCTGTGTGTGAGCGTTTGCACACCTGTGCCAGCAAGGGGTGCAACTTTAAGTAGCTGAATGCATTCATTAGAAGGGGTGTCCACAAACATTTGGACATATAGTGTATACTACATTTGCTGATGCTGTTTTTAAAATACTAGAAATGAAGAAAAGAACACTCTGTGTGTTACATTTGACCCCATATTTGTCTTGTGCTTTGAGTTGTGTACTTTTCCCTAGCATAACTCAGAGCTAGAGATGGACCGATCATTGTTACTGATGCCAATTTCTGTAATGTTCCTTGTGTTGGCTCTGTCAACATGAAACATACTTTGCTTCTGGGAATCAACCACATTTAAAATACTGTTCCCTTACTCCATACCCTAAATGCACTTAATGGGGCTTAAAGTGGAAACACAACCGAAAAGGGCTGCTTATCGAGCACTAAAAAACTCTTTTAGATTCCTTTAGCATTGATGCTGTACTTTTGGTCGTGGTTTGCTCTGTGGCATTCTGAAACCCACAATTCTGGGTTGAGTGACGTACTCAGGTCAGGTCAGTGGTGTTAAAAGTCTTTTCTCTGCTTTCTACATGAGGTGTGTTAGTACTGCACATTGAACAAAACAGTACAAAACTGGCTTTAATGGGCATCTGCAGCCAAGCCCAAACTTCTTACTTCCATCTAGAAGTTGAACAAGGTGGACCTGCAGCATCATGTGTAATCCTTAACTTGCGAATATAATCTGATTGGGTCTTAGGATCGGCAAATTAGAGAAATATAGGCAGATCATCAGTTGAATATTTTGACTGAAAATCGTCCGATACCGATACATAGACGAACAATTTGTCCAATTTTCCATCTCTGGAACGCTTTATTTACATTTTTGCTGTTTTTAACACAATATGAATCTGGCTGTGTTTTGTTTTTTTGTTTTAATGATGAATGGACCAATAGAAATGCTCCAAAATTACATGTTAACATTGACTTCCATTGAAAGTTATGTTTTTTTAAGGCTTTTTTTCTCTTCTCCTGTGAAGTTGGCTTTTTAGAGATATGAGGTCTTTGCACAACAGCAGCAATTGGCTTATGCATCTGACTCTGCATGGGCAGATATGTACATGAAGAATATTGCATATTTGCCATGAGTCCACGATTCCCATGTCAGTGCATCCGTGATTGTACCCTGATCAGTAGAGCGGAATTCCATAACTGTAGGTATGTATCCATTATTGGTTGAGTTATGGGTTAACGAGCTTTGCAGCGGTCTGCTGGACTTTCCGGACACAAACCTCGGCTGCAGTCTGAGAGGCGCGTTTAATTAACCGCCATTCAATTAATCACACAGGATCGTTAATTATATCCACTGACCGATGGTGTCCTTGTGGAAATGACTACGCTCTGTCTCTCCCTCTCTTTCCTTCTCTCTCGCACTCACACACAGATTCTTTCTCAAACAGCCTGCTGTGTGTATAATTGAACTTTAACTCTCATTTCAGTCCATCAGTAAGAGAATGGTCATTTGATTTCCTCTGTTGAGGTCAGTGATGATTTAGGTGCAATTATAATGGCATTAGGCTTCAAGAGAGTCCATCCTTCTGAGTAAGTGACAGCAGAAGACCCTGTATTAAAAGTCTCTGCTTAAGTATTAAATTTATTTAAGGTGCTTTTTACTTTAATAAGTGTCTGTGGAGTCTCTCAGTAGTCCAATGCTGCCCCTCACTGTCTAAAAAAAAGCAGGGAGGAAGTCCAGCTCACTGCACTGCAGGCCCGTTTTCCGCAGCGGAGATTTGCACTGGAGGGCTTGAATGCAGTCTTGCTGTTGTTCCTGGGAGAGTTGTCGCAGTATCCGAATTTTAAGGGGGGATTTAGCAACGGTTGTTGCATTATTCAGCTGTTAAGATGTAAAATAAAGGCATTCCGAGTGGTTAGGTGTGAAATGTGGGGTTTTAGAGAAACTTGCCACCCATGGAATCCACCTATACCTCTCCAACTCAGAACATGCTTAATGGACTTGTCCCTCTCTACTTCTCTGAACTTCTAGTCACCTATGCACCAGTTTGCTCACTCAGATCTTCTCATACAGGCCTTCTTACAGTCCCTCCCACAACGGTTGGTATTAGATTCTGCAGTGCCACTGCCCCCACACTCTGGAATGCATTACCTCTAAAACTGTGGGCTCCCACAAGCCTTTTCTCTTTCAAGCGAGGCGTAAAGACACAACTGTTCACTCAATGCTTACCTAATTGTACCTACATTCACCATTTCCTGTACACTGTTTTATGAACTCTAGTGCTTCTCCTACTATGCTGATGCTTTTTTATTATTTATAGATGTGCAGTATTCTGTTATTTCTGTTTCTCCTATTGCGTTTTGGTTGTGTGTGTAATTTTACTACAGTTTACCTACCATGGAGGATCCCACATGGACACAGAGAAAACACATCAAGCTTCTCACAAACAGAGGCCCGGAGGGAGGATCTTACCCATAACCCCTGAAGCTGTACAGCACACACACTATCTGCTGCACCACTATGCGGCCTGGTTTTAATATATATGATATACACTGATTATATGTTGTGTGTGTGTGTGTGTTCTACAACATGTGTACATGCCACATGTTATGTTATTGCACATTACATTTAGCAAATTCACAGAAACAGTGCCTTAAAATGTGCAGTGGTGTGTTTCTGTAGAGGATTTGTTTAGCAACACGTCAGTTGACCCAGGGCAACCAAACTTTCGCATTCGATTGTGGGCCGAATGCATTGATAGTGTAATTTTAAAGCAGCTGTATGTGAAAATTGCTCAATTTTGCTCTTGGGCTCCCCCTACAGTTGGGCTGCTACACCATGTTCCTTTACTGAATGCATCAGGAAGTTAGAGCAGTGTTTTCAGTCCTGATCCTGCAGCACCACTGCCTTGCCCCCCTTACTCCCAGGACACTCATGCTGCAACTAATAAACTCCTTCCTGAGGTGCTCTGGATGGGATAGAGCAGGGAAAAAGCTACAGTATGCAGAAAGGTGATATAGCAGGACAAGGATTGAGCAAAAGCTGAGCTGTTTACCACATTGCAGAAGTAAAAAAGCTCTGAACTTTCAAAACGTAATAAAGCAATCGTTGCTGAGAGCTCAGCTGTGCGGGAAAACAGAAAGTGTATCTCTTACACACTGCTGCGATGAAAGGAAATCAAAAATGGCTAGAGGAGTTATTGGGGCAGATGAATGTTGTTCTAGCTGAATGTTTTTGGATGCCTGTGTGTTTGTGTTCATGGAACTGGAATGAAGATAGACTGCCTTTGAGTATAATGTATTTGGTTTGGCATGATTCATGTAAGACATAGTGTCTTGTATGAGTCAGGGTTTGCGAGAAAAGGCCAAACCTGTACTTTTTTTCCTCAAATAAAAAAGCAGCATTATTCTACCATGCATACACGTAACATACGCACGCGGGCTGCAGTGTAATTACAGGCTACGGTTGCCTTTTGTTCTGCTCTATAGAGACAGCCATTGAAAGCAGGATGATTACAGTTTAGGAAAGCTGTTCTGTGGGGTGTGTTGGGTGACATCTGTTCTCTTTGATCATTACTTCGCCTCAGACTTAATATCATACAACAGGCTGCTTGAGCAAAGAAGTGGAGTGTGTTTTTGGTGCTCTAGTGTAGTGTGGAGTTGACCTAGGTCTCACCTGTGTGTGTGTATGCTGGCCTACAGAGAGGCGAGGTGTATGAGAGGTCAGGTGCACACACACAAACACTCCCACCCACCATAATTGGCTGGAGTGACTGGAGTTACACCAGGACTGTTCTCGTTCACTTATTGGTTCAACTCACAAGCTTTTGTAGCAAATAAAAAAAACACCTTGTTTAAGGTCTGTCCACAGATTTGTTATGATATTGAGGTCATGGCACTGTGAGAGCCATTTCAAAAGCTTCAGTTTGTGTCTCTGGGGAATTTTGGATCGTTATTCTGTTACATAAGCCATTCTCTTTTCTGCTTTAGTCATTTAACAGATGATTTGACATTTGCATCCAGGATTTGCGGTATGCTGTATGTTATGGAATCCATTCTTCACTCCACTCTTTCAGTATTGCCAGTGTCCACTGGCTGCAACACAACCCCAAAGTCGACAAGGTGTTCTTTTCATGAAATTATGTTTCCTCTAAAAGGTACCATTGCTGATTGTGGCCATAGAATTCTATTTTGCATTCATCAGTCTACAGCACAGTCAGGATCACCACCCCGCCTCATCCCTAATTCCTCAACTCCTCCCAAAAATATTGGATGGAGCACCGGCATTCCAGAGAACACAGTTCCACTGCTCCACAGCTCAGTGCTCGCGAATGCTCACGCATCAGTCATGGTGCCAATAGGTTCATATTTATCTGCTCCAGAGAGTCCTATTCAATTAGCAATAATTCTCTACAGGGACTAGACAAGCTGTGTGTGTGCATTTGCACATCTGTGTCGGCAATGGATGCAGCTTAAAGTAGCTAAACAAACATTTGGTGTGTAGCATTTTGAAAGCAACACCCCTACAGCCTTCTGATATACTATAGCAACCAACAAGCAACACCCTAGCAACCATGTGGGATACTACAGCCCCCCATCTAGAACACCATCACAGAACTACACAGTAAAACCAAATTTTACTATCATAATAATGAAAAAAATGATTTATTAAAACCCTGAAACCATGTGCATTGCTATGCTACCAGTGCGCATGCATGTAAGTTGCAAACGATATCATGTTATTGTCTACCTTGCAAATGCAAGACACGTATTTGGGTGCTAATAAAACGTATATATAGGGTCGTTACTCTTTATACCCTTTCTTCACACATGGAGATCAAATTTAGAGGTGTGAGTGTATGAGATGCCGAGGTGTTTGCTTGCTACCCCGCGTTCAGGCCTCATAGTCATTCAGCACACGTAGGCATGTTGTTGGTCTAAACATAGCAGTAGATGTCAGTTTCTGTAGACATTCTTGCACATTGCCTCAGAAGGGCGGCTTGTTTTAAGGCTGTTTGTTGTCACTGCTGGGTGCATTGTGTGGTTGCTAATGCTGTGCTGCTGTGTTGATGGTTACCAGCCCCATGTTGGTACATTGAGGGAGAGAGAGAGAGAGAGAGAAAGAAGGAGAGAGAGAGGCAGCGCTGAACGGATGGCTGGGTGTTGAGCCATCGGTTCATTACCAGTGCTTTTTAGTGGCGAGCGTGTGTTGAAGCTGCTGTTATACTTCACTGCATTCATACTGCGCTAATTGACAGGAAGTCAATAGGGTCATCAGGAGCGTTTCCAGCATGATCCTGCTGATCTAAGGACAGTTCAGGAGCACACTGAGACCTACGGTTTCTGCAACGTGGTGATAGCTGAGATTGTGTGTGTGTGTGTGTGTGTGTTGTGGGCCATGTGGTTCCACCGGAAGAGGAAGCTCCCGAGTAGAGCCCGAGCCTACATGTAAGTATGCAGGAGATGGAGGCAGAGGAGGGGTCATGACTAGCATTATGAGCTTGTAGTAGAAGTAAGAGTAGGAGCACAAATGTACTGCGCATTCTTTAAGGGTTCTATAGGGAAAGCAATGGTTCTGTATAGAACAGTGACAACTCAAAGGGCCTGTTGGATGCTTAAATTGTTCTTTGTCAAGTTATATCACTTTTATGAAGTGTGTATATCGTCACTGTCCAATGAAAAATCTGTTTTTAGTGTGGTTTGAACCCTGTAGCTGCTATGTACACGGTGTGAGTAATATACCAATAGATGAATAAGACCAATGCTTTCAATTACTGTCAATAAGCTCATTATTTACATTGACTCCATTCAATTCCATTCAGTGTTCAGAACATGTTTGCCATCTCCTGTAAAGTCACCATTTTGGAGATGTTGGAGATGGATGTTTTTCATTGGACAGCGACAATATGATCCTTTTCTAATGGTTCTCTATTGCACCAAAAAGAGTTCTACATTTATGAGGCCTGTTTAAGTACTATATAGAACCATTTTGCTTAGAGCCAGTTTTAATGAAATGCCACTTAGCATGGGTAAAAATATCATGACCATAATAATAATAATAATATTTTTGAAATGTTTGGTGTATTTGTTTATTAGTAACATCATGGACACCACATCAACACCTTAGTAATCACTTGGGATACAATAGCAACTACATGGCAACATAATAGTGACCAACCAGCAACACCCCAGCAACCACATGGGATACTATAGCAACCACATTGCTGCCTCATACTAACCACCTAGCTAATAACACGCTAATAACACCTAAGCCACCACCAACTAAAGAACTACAAAGAAACACCTTAGTGCATTTTTCAAGTCTTTTTTTGTCTGTGATGCTCTAGGACTGTAATTGTGGTGTGATATTTCCTGATGCACTTGATAATTTTTTGAAAAATGATATTAAAGTGGAGTTGTCCTGAGGTAGCAGATTTACACCACTCCTAGCACCATAAAAAAAAACAGATCATAATTGCACTGTTTCAGATGTTATTATTGCAATAACCGTGTATTACAGTCACAGTGGGTGTAAACATGCCCACTGCTGCTGCCCTTATGCAAAGCATGTTTATTAATTAAACTGCAGAAGTGCTGGTGATAGTTTGATCATTTGATTTCATGGTGTCATGATATAAATGGAAAGGTGTCATAGAATGCATTTATTGAGTAGTTTAAGTGGTTTGATGTATAAATAATACGAGTGTAAAAAACGCTAAGATGCAGTTACATGCCTCTTTACCACCCTGTTATTTAGCCTCAGAATAAGAACACATTGTTTTCTTGTGTGGTGGACTTTGGGGGGAAAAAAGATGTGCTTTTTATTGCCTGGTTTACATCACTACAACGGATCTTGCCGGCCTTACCAGGCAGTGTTGCTGTCCTCTCGTTGTGTTGTGTCAGCGCAATGTGTGGTTAGCAAGCTGATTGTCGATTGTAGCCGGGTTAGCTTTTAGCCTTGACCCTTCTCAATTGCACAGGTTTGACTTTCCACCAGTAAAAATACAAGCCATTTGCTTTTAGCTCCAGTTTGGTTCAGCTGAGGTAGGCCAGCTTGTTTTGGAAGGAGCGGATGATGAAGTGTGATCTGTGATTCTGACTAACCTCTCCTATTCTGACCATCTCTACCGTCCACCTGAGCGTTTCCAGCTACATGCTAGTGATATTGCGATCGGTGGTGTATTGAGATGACTTAAAGGGTGTAAGTGGTGTGCAGAGCAGTAGAGCAGGTTGAGTGTTCAGTAGTGAATCTTTTATATTGTACTGCTACACCTGCTGCAGAGAGCACAAAAGCTGGAGCTCCACAGTCTCTCTCTCTTTCTTTATCTGACTTGCGCTCCTTCTTTCTCTGTCTCTCTCTGTGTCTCTCTACCTCTCTCTCCACAGCTTAGTGCTGGATTAACCCTGCCCACACACTGCTCCAAAGGGTCTGATTCTATTGGCAGTACAGTGACTAGAAGGGGTGTCCACAAACATTTGGACATACAGTGTATTTCTCTCATTCTCTTAGTTTCTTTATCTCTCCCTTTCTGTCTCTTTATCTATCTCTCTCTCTCTCTTTTCTTTGCTCTCTCTCTCTCTCACCCTCTGTCTTTTTATCTCTCTCATCCTTACTTTCTCTTTATCTGTCCCATTCTCTCCCTGTCTCTCTCTCTCTCCCTCTCTCTCTCCCGCTCTCTATTTTCATCTCACTTGATTTTTGCTCTTTCTCTCTCTCTCTCTCTCTCTCTCTCTCTCTCTCTCTTTCTCTGACTCATCATCGAGTGACTCAAAGCTGCAAAGCTGTCGCTACCCATGGTGCCTGGCTTCTCACACATGACAGAGTGGCACACATGGTTCTGTTTTTTTTTTTTTACCCCTTTCTCTCTTTTCTCCTCCTACCTTCTTTATCTCTCTCCCACTCTCTTTCTCTCCATCCTCAGTGTCCTCTCTGCATTCCTCTTTTTACACTCTGGTTCTTCAGGTTCCTCTGCTGTTCTCCTGTGTCTAGACCAGATGGCTAGGTCTGGGCTGGGTGGCATATGGGAGTTTGCAGGGCTAATATTGCATTAGAATGCTAATGTTGTTGTTTACACACACACACACACACACACACTGTATCTTCAGTGTTAGCAGTGCAGACGTGTTTTGGTCTCATCGTTTTGGCAACTTGCTTACATTGTTGGCAGATGATGACTCTGGTGTTGGAGTCTAATTCTTCTGTACAGTTCGACTTAAGGCCTTGTTTATGTTAAGAGAATTTCTGTTGTGCTGTGTTGTGTAATTACATGATAACTAACCTGAAAACCTAATTATGTGATTGGACAATATTTCTAGCCGATCCTAAGAGATCAGATTATCTGTATTTTCCGAGTTGCTGCAGCTCTACAGAAGGACATGGGACCCTGCAGTTCTTTATTCAACCACTGGATGGCAGTACTTTTAAATCCACTAACCTAATATTCCTTTCAAGAGTACATCACTCAGCCCAGTACGGTTAGTATCACAACACAGCAAAGCTAGCAATCACCCCTAACTGCACTCTAAGCTACACAGTACAGTTCTGCACGGGGACTCTCGCAGCTGGTGCTGGAGTTCAACAGTGTTTTTATTGTGATTGATTCCAAAAGGTTATGCACAATTATGCATAAGCAAGTTTGCCATCTCTAATCATAACATAGTCAAGGCTCAATTTTTTTCTGTCTGTTTTGATGTTAAAAAAATATCAATAACAAGTAGACACACAACAGTAACTTTTTATCCAGTTCAGATCATGATACAATATTTCATCTAATAGAACCAATCAGCGTTACAGCACAATAAAAATATGTACAGGTGGGAAAGCTGTTTGCTGCAACTGCTGCGTTGATGCAGTAGGATTTAAGACCTTGTTGAGTTGTTTACACAAAATATTGTTATAAAAAAGAGTCATACTGAGATAGTGTGTACCTATAAATAATCACAGTATGATCCCTTCTGATAGAGTCGTTGCGGGACTGCGAGAACCATCTATTGTTCCACAGTGTTGTATAACCCCCTGAACTGTTCACACTCTCACGAAGCGGGAAACGTCTGATGAGAAACTGTTGTTTACAGGTAGTGAAATGGAAATTTCATACAGGAAAGTTCAATCGGATCTCATCTAGTCACAGTGGGGACGCATCTTAATGGCAAGTGTAAACAGAATCCAGTCAGTATATCCAGCCAGATACTGTCCATACAAAATACACATCCATACAAACTTAGAACCTATTGTGTTTGCTTACATATTTCAGTCCCCAGGAATTTACCATTTTCATCAGTGTTCTGTGGTAGCTGTTGGCATACATGTTGAGAATTGTCAGGATGCACTAGCTGTTACTAGCTGTAAGCACATTTTACTCCTCAGATGGGGTTTGATTTTGTATACCTGATAGTACTAGCGCCCCCTACTGGGTTCTACAAGGAATTTCATGAACTGGTTTGGTTCAGTCTTTTTTATACAGACATGAATGTGGTGTCAGTTGAAAGGTTGAGTTTCTGTTTGTTTCATAGCTACTAGTTTAGCATTGCAGTGTATGTATATATGATAATGGACCCAGTAAAGTCAAATATCTTCATGCTTTGTTTCCTCTCTTTCTCCCTCTTGCGCTTACTCTCCCTCTCTCTCTGTTTCTCTGTTTCTCAGTGTGGAGGGCGACCCTCAGTGCGGGGACACGGGCAGTTTTTCTGACAGCTCCTGCAGTCAGGGCCCATACCTGGGCGGTTTGGAACGCTACGGGAAGCCCAGCGGAGTTCCCGTGGGCCCTCAGGGGCCTCCTGTGGCCCCTCCAAGCCCAGCCAGCCTGGCCTGGGCCCAGCGCACTCGCCTACAACCCGCCAGTCTGGCTCTACGCAAGCAGGAAGAGGAGGAGAACAAGCGCTGTAAAGCGCTCTCAGACAGCTATGAGCTCTCCACAGACCTGCAGGACAAGAAGGTGTGTGAAAGTGAATATGAGGGGTGGGCATCATAGCACTATAGCACAATATTCAGTTTATTCAGTTTAACTTTTGTATTTATTTATTGATATTATCAGTTTTTAGTGTATATTTTACTATTATAATGATCAATATTTTATACTGATGTTTTATGTTGTTCTTCTGTGAATAGTAAAGTGTCCTTGAGTGTCATTTACATTTACATTTATGGCATTTAGCTGACGCTCTTATCCAGAGCGACTTATAAGGTTATTCCTATTTCAGAGAAGGGCCAACCTAGTGTTAGGAGTCTTGCCCAAGGACTCTTATTGGTGTAGCGCAGCATAGTCACCCAGACCGGGAATCGAACCCCAGTCTCCCACATGGTAGCTCACTGGTGTTGGTGTTATCTATTGCGCCACACCAACCATGAAAGGTGTCATGAAAGGTGCCTATAAATTAAATATTATAATAATTATTATTATAACTATAACAAAGGCTATGTAAAAGTATTAGTTATTGATTATTAGATAAAATAATTGATATTGCTGATATTAGATGAGTGTCATAATGATCTGACATGTGATCAGCTACTTGTTATACAGTTTATGTATGTATACCATCTAAATGTCTGTATATATTTTTTGGATATAACTCTAATATTAGTTATCTTTTTATGAAACCTTGGAAGTAGAAGTGACAGTAATACTAGTAATGTGGGCGGAGAATGAATAGATCATTTAAAGGTGATATATCATAGCCATTTTCCACAAGTTTACAAAGTTTCCTGAGGTCTTTATGAAATGTCTGTGACATGCTTTGCCCTAAATGCTTAAAAACCTTAAGGGCTAGCCCAGCTCCACAGCAAACTTTCTCACCCTCTCTAAATAGCCACTGTTCTAAATGGCCGGTCCAGGTCAACACAAAAAAATAGTCTTTGTAGCATTTGGGTAAAAAAAAAACACTAAAGAAGAAAGGGAAGGATTTGCATTTAGTAAAAGTTGTTCATTCAGTACATCAGATACATTAACCATGTTTGTAAAACCAGTTCATACTGGGAGGCCTTAAATTTGCCCGTATGCGTGTATAGTATTTTGTCATGCATATAAGGCATGGAAAATGATCAGGAAAAGTACTAAAGAATATTTTCCTATAAAGAACGGAAACCTGTCTAATGGGACGGCTTGTGACGTAGGAAGCCGAGCCAAATTGGAACAGCTTTTTGAATCACCTGTTTCTCTTCTAGTAGCCCACAGAAAACTGAAAGGGTTGTCTTATTTCACATTTTGATGGTTGGTAGACACTCCAGCTATGCAAATACACTTTTCCTAATATGTACCCTTTAATGTAACTGACCAGTATAACCAGCAGCTTATCGGCATACAGCACCAATGCATTGCTGATACACATCGGCCGTTGTCTTCAAGCTGTCTTCCTGCTGTGCTGTGGACAGGGTGTCTTTCAGGCATTGTGCCAAAGCTCCATCAGCTGTAATTAAGGGGAAAACAAATGCAGAAAAGAGTCATGGGAAAATCAATACAGTGAGTGTGTACAGTAACAGGACGTGAAATGTTATTCTTCATTGGACAGCTCGTGACATAATGTGGAGATTAAGTGATAATTCATTTTCATTGTGTTATGGCTCAATCTTATTTGAACATTTAAGCCCTGGAGCTTTATGCACACTGCTGAATTACTTTGCCTAACACACAATGGAGATGATTTGCAGTGTTATTTAATGCTATATATAATGTGGTCTTTTTAATACAGCTTCAGTTAACAGATGGAGCCTGTTAGATGACGTGTTATTCAGAATGAATAACTACTTTTCCCTCTCTTCTCTCTCTCTTTTAGGTGGAGATGTTGGAGAGGAAATATGGCGGATCCCTCCTGAGCAGACGTGCCGCGCGCACCATCCAGACGGCTTTCCGGCAGTACCGCATGAATAAGAACTTTCAGCGGCTGCGCAGTTCTGCCTCGGAAAGCCGCATGACTCGCCGCATCATCCTCTCTAATATGCGCATGCAGTACTCGTTTGACGAGCGTCAGCCGCAGGTGCAGATACACATAATTAACTTAACTGTCACCTTAACTCAAAACCTAGCCCTTATCCTAACCCTAACACTGTTAAGGATCAACTACATTTGCTAGGTCGTTTGTAAAGAATCTGTGGATGAACTATGGGCTACTAAACTAACTTTGAATAAAACATAATATACAGTTGAACATAAGGAATGTTTTGACCAGTTACCTAATAGTGATAATAACAACCCATGGCTCGGATGACACTAGCAGGACGTCGTGGCATGAACTGTATTAGGTGTCTTCATTATAGAGGTTCAGTGTCTGTGGTGCTGAATGGAAACAACGTCGCCAAGGCTTATTATACAATTTTTAAGGGGTTAAATATGCCAGGCTCCTCCAAAATTCTCTGTAATCGTGTTCTAATCATCTGCAACTGATGTGCTGCTCCTGATTCTAGTTTAAGTAGTAATAAACGTGGAGGTGTTCTAACCTTTTCCTCACAAGAGGATGTTTTTTCTCCATTTATCAATATTGTTCAAATGAAGATAAAATGTTCAGAAGTTTAAATATGTTAAAAAGGAAAATGTTTTATGGTGTGTCCAAACATTTGACTGATGACTATATGTATACATTGTGAGCATTCAAAATCATTCGTACATACTTGTATGCCATTTTCCCCTAAACCTCACTCCAAATACTAAGCACATCTTGCCCCTAGTCTGGGTAGTACATTCAGCACCACGGACAGGGCCTTTGCTAGTAGTGAAAGCATGTCCAGCACCATATCTGATACTGTAGTAGTTCTTTCCTGACATTACAAAAAGTGTTACAAGCCTGATATTTGCAGAGAATGGAAGTTAGACCTACCAGCTAACAGTCTTTCTTACTCAACCGTGGTACAAAAGTTTAAGCAGAGAACAGATTATCATAATCTCTCCTATATTGGTTCTGCAGGTGCAGCCTCAGACTCCCCAACAGCAGCAGCAGCAGCGCTACCCCCCTCACCACTCCTCTGCCCTGGGCATGGCCGGCCAACTGGGCCCCGCTAACACAGAGCAGGACGCAGGGTCACCCTCACACTGTCCCTCTGACCGCGAGGAGTACTGCCATGCAGATGATGCCTTCACCAAACAAGTGAGTACTGTGTGTGGTACATATTGAATAGGATACAGAGTAGTCTGGATATCAGTTTTAGATAGAAAGTAAAAAAGGTAGTGTGCTGCTAATATAATACCATAGAGAATTGCTGTGGTGAACTGATACAGTAGGTTTTGTGTATAGTTGTCATAATGTGCATGTCATTATATTATTCATTATTTTTTATTAAATTAAATAATAGAAATAATTAAAAAGACTGAAACAATGAATACTGATTAGTGATGTTGAAAAGTGAGACTCTAAGCAACAAGGATTATGTAGGATTATACACTAAGAAACACTGTGGATCACTCTCATAAAGCGCTCCACCAGTTTCACTCTAAGCAGTCTCAAAAAAAACTCTCTAACAGAACTCAAAATACCTTCTGATCTAGCCAAGCAGTACATTTTCAGAACCAAGGCCAATATGTATTTAATTATCTTCTATATTCTATGATGTTTTCAAACGTTTGGTTGTAAACAGTTTTTGCTTTCACACAGACTTGACTGATTAATCTAAATAATTAAAAGCCGCATTTGAATCTGTTTGGATTGAGCATCATTACAAACGTCACAACTGCAGCCCAGATCAAATTGACTTTCTTGAAAAGGCTGTCAGAGGGCATTAGGAGTGAATTTGAATAAAAGTGCTTTTTACTACTGCAGCTGAGATAAAATTGGCTTTCTTGAGAAACAAGACTTTAGATAAAAATACATATATATATATATTCCCCATATATTCCCCAAAGTGCAGACTTTCAGCTTAATGAAAGCATTTCTATCCAGATAAGATGAGCAATGTAGGAATTACAGTCATTTTACAAAAACCCAACATAATCTTAGTTAAATTGTATTTTTAATACAAATCCGATGCAATTAGTTGCTGTTTGAAGTCTGGAACCTATAGACATCACCAGACACTGAATTTCCTTCCCAGAGAGAGGCTGAGTCACATGACTGGAGGGCCGTGCAAAGCTCAGAGACACCACACAGACAGCAATGCGAGTCAATCCAAGCATGTTTTTATTTACCAATTAGTGTAATAAGTGTAAACACACCCAAAACACTACTTCTCTAAACCTGAGTCACTAGTATGAGTCTGTGTAGAGGCTCTCACTTTGTTGCCAGGAGGCTAGTGTGCTCTCTACTGGCCTTCACTCTTTAGCTGGAAGGCTAACAGCCTCTCTCCCGTGCCGACAAGAGCTGAGCCTCTGGGAATACATTTTGTACAGTACTAAACTTGGGTGTTAAGTGAAACATTCAGCAAAGTTTAAACCATAAACACAAAGCAGAAATATGATATATGAAAAACTCCCTAAAAATGGTAATAAACATGTGTGACTGACAGCCCTCAATTACTGCCGTTTAAAATTTTGTTACCATGGCATATTAGAGTTTACCAGCCCATATCTCAGTTACCAGCCCATATCCGTATCTAAAGAGCCAAGCTGACGTTTATGTTTAGGTTCCCAGGGGCTTTAACCTGCTGGGGGCTTCTATCTAAATAGCTGTAGCTGTCCGTAATTAGGAGAAGGGCTCCATAATCTTGTTTGATTTTGCTGCTGTAAAAACTGACTTTCCCTGTGGGATAAATAAAGTGATCTATCTATCTATCTATCTATCTATAAGCCAAAAGAGCTACTCCACCATCTCCTCTTTTACTCATATACACAAATATAATACTAATAAACAGTGTAGAATCTAAGAGTGAAAAATAATTTGTATGAGATGACCACATGCATAAACTGAATTAGCGAAATAGCTGGAAGTGTTAGAGCAGGAAAAAACAGGACTTGGAAACACTGCCTTATCTGTGACTATGTGTGTTTATGTGTTCATCCCTCAGGTCACATCCCTCGCAGACTCAATGGATGATGCTCTGACCTGCCGGTCAGGCCGAGGCGACTCTCAAGAGGGCAGTGGCGACGGCGCGGGTGAATCAGAAGACTTTGGTGAGTGCGTGTGGACCAGCAAGCCCCCAACCCGTCGCGGAGTGGGTGTGGGTGACTCGGAGCGGAGCGGGCCCACCATGCTGGGGGGCATGCATGAGGATAGCACAGCCACATCATACAGCGACGTGACACTCTACATGGACGACGGCGTGCCCTCGTCACCCCTGTCCATCGAGCGCGCACCTAGCAGCACTGACACAGAGTACTGGGGTGTGGGAGGTGGTGCAGGGGGTCGCGAGGACAGCCGGGATACGGAGGGTGGCGGCAGCAACAACAGTCGGCGCAGCACGCCCTGTACAGAGTGCCGTGACTACCGGCTCCGTGGACCACACCTGCCCGTGCTAACCATCGAGCCGCCCAGCGACAGCTCGGTGGACATGAGTGATCGCTCGGACAGAGGTTCACTCAGCAGGCAGATGATGTACGAGCAGGAGCCAGGAGGGGGAGGAGGAGGAGGAGGAACAGGTGGAGTTGGAAGTACAGGTTCGCCACAAGGAACTCTCAAACACAACCCAGCCGTCCGCTCAGCCAGCGCCTGCACTGCCCAAGGCCAGACCCGCCCCATGGGACGTCCTGTGCCATCACCCCTGCCCACGCACCTACCGCATCACGCCATCCTGCTGCACCACCAGCACCCACACCATCCGCTCCAGCACCACCCGCTCCACCATCACCACCACCACCCCCTTCCCCCCCACCTGCACCACCACCCAGGACCCCACTACCCGGACCCCGGCTCGCCCTCGCCCACACAGCCACCGCCTCTCACACCGCTCTCCTCTGCCTCATCCGCACCCCTGCCTTCTACAGGCATGGAGCAGTCGGACGGAGACAATGACTCACTCAACTCCACCACCAACTCGAATGAAACCATCAACTGCAGCTCGGGTTCCTCATCCCGGGACAGCCTGCGGGAGCCGCTACCCGCACTGGGCAAGCAAACCTACCAGCGGGAGAGCCGCCACAGCTGGGATTCTCCTGCCTTCAACAATGACGTGGTGCAGAGAAGACAGTACCGGATCGGCCTCAATCTTTTCAACAAGTAAGAGTCGAGCAGAATCTTTGGAATCTTTCTGGGGGCATAGGATGACCCTTCTTCTCCCCCCCCATGATGCTAGCCAGTGTGGGCATCTGTTAGCTGACATACAAGAATTAGTGATGTTATGTAAGCTGCAGTTCAGAAAGGTGACTCTGAGGAAGCACATTTTAGTCACCCTCTTAGTGCTGTGACAGCTAGCAGGTGCAATAAGTATAACCAGGGCATTCGGGGTAGCAGTTTTTCATTTTTAGATACACTATATGGACAAGCGTATTGGGGCACCTGTTCATACATTGTTAAATCAAGGGTTTTAAAAGTTTATCCTGGTTTTGTTGGAGTAACTATCTCTAACGTCCAGGAAAGGCTTTCTACTAGATATTTGAGCAAGCATTGTTGTGAGGATTTGTTTGCTTTCAGCAACAAAAGCATAAGTGAGGTTGGGATGTTTATTGATCACCACCTCACCTCATCCCCAACTCCCCAACCTATCCCAAAAATATTGGATGGAGCACCGTCACTCCAGAGAGCACAGTTCCACTGCTTCACAGCTCAATGCTGGGGGGCTTTATACCCCTCTCTATCCCACGCCTGGCATTAGGCATGGTGCTAAAAGGTTAATGTTTATCTGCTATTCCTGTTCCTAGTCCTATTCTATCCCCCATCACATGTAATGCTCCTAAATATTAGAGTGTTGTGGGGCAGAGAGGGAGCCATCTACCGATTGTGCTGAGATCTAAGCCAATTGTATACTGAATTTAATATGTGAGTAGCTGTCTTGCAGGGAAGGACATTGGCCTTTGCTGTTTATGCATCCTTAGGTGGTTTGTTACAACTTAACACCACATCACACTGTCAGCCCCTGTTTATAAATTACACCCACTATAATTTCTGTATTAGTCTTTTCTGCAAAATGACATTGATAGATTAAGTAGAGGCCATGAACAACCAACAGCTGTAGTAGTACACTCTGTTTAATATTTCACAAACGACAACGGATGTATTATGAAAGATTAAGTCATTTTGGTGTTTTATTGAAATTGCTGGTGTCTGATGCGCAGAGCACTTTAGTAAAGGAACAGCTCTGATGTGTAAGCAGCCAAAAGCATTTGGAGATGAAAAGCTGGGTGGTAATGAAAAAAAAAACAGGCCATCTAAGGCTAAATGGAGAGATAGAGAGAAAGAGATGAGATGAGAGCTGGGGGTAAATGAAATATGATACAAACACACACAATGCAGCTGTATGTGCCTTTGCCCTCTGGCATTCACTTCAGCATTATTACAGCATGAGTGTATGGCTAGTGTGAAAGTGATTGAAAGTGATCCACAACACAGATAGCCCCCCAACCCTCTCTCTCTCTCTCTCTCTCTCTCTCTCTCTCTCAATATTTCTCTTTCTCTCCCACTGCCTCTTTTAGGAAGCCAGAGAAGGGCATTCAGTACCTGATAGAGAGGGGCTTTGTGTCGGACACCCCGGTGGGCATTGCACGCTTTATTCTGGAGAGGAAAGGCCTGAGCCGGCAGATGATTGGGGAGTTTCTGGGCAACCGGCAGAAGCAGTTCAACAAAGACGTGTTAGAGTGAGTGCAGCCCTGCTCATGCAGTCCTGCCTGTTCGGAAAGGGTCATCCTGAGGTTGACCGTCAGCCTCAGGACAGACCCACAATGGCTAGCGCGCAGGCTTTAGAGCTGTAGATACAGAGGCAGGTGGATGGATAGGCTACAGTATGAGTTGTAATATAGTCTCCACTCTATAAAGTGTATAAACTAATATGCATCCAGTTTATTGTAATTTCCTCAACAAAATTAGTATAAACTGATGTTAACTTAATGCAATAAATTGACAGGTTAAAACTTTTTTAGGTCAAATCTTGACAAAAAGTAAATCATTGAAGGACCTTACCCCCAAACATGACTCTACATCCAATTCAGATCACAATATAATAGCTCCACCTCTGCAAACATCAGTGTGTTTTAATAACAGTATGTTTAATTAATATAAAATTACAGTATTAATCTATATAATGGTGGTGTCTGATTTTGTATATTTACAGTAATTATTCTGCTGTAGTTAGAAATACAGTACAGTAACTATAGTCAGGGATACAGTACAGTAGTTATAGTTAGAAACGTAGTACAGTAACTGTAGTCATGGATACAGTACAGTAACTGTAGTCATAAATGCAGTACAGTAACTGTAGTCAGGGATACAGTACAATAACTGTAGTTAGAAATGCAGTACATTATTTAAATTTAGAAATGTAGTACTGTAACTAGTCAGGGATACAGTACAATAACTGTAGTCAGGGATACAGTACAGTAATTATAGTTAGAAACGTAGTACAGTAACTGTTGTCAGGGATTCAGTACAATAACTGTAGTCGGGAATACAGTACAGTAATTTTAGTTGGAAATGGAGTACAGTAACTGTAGTCAGATAATACAACAGCGAAGTTGCTGCCAGCAAATTACTGTAATAATCCACTTTTTTTTGCAGTGTTGCATTGGCGTAATGATGGATCTCATTAGTATTCTGTGTATTCCTCAGCTGTGTGCTGGATGAGATGGATTTCTCCGGCATGGATCTAGATGATGCTCTGCGCAAGTTCCAGGCTCAGATTAAGGTGCAGGGAGAGGCGCAGAAAGTAGAGAGGCTGGTGGAGGCCTTCAGGTACACTGATCATGCTCATGCCTTCTTAAATGTCCTGTCTCCCTGACTCCCACATTGTCCTCTTATTGTGTGGGCGTTATTGTCAGAGTGTCAAGCTGTACCATTAATTCTCTCTCCCTCTCTCTCTCTCTCTCTCTCTCCATCTCTCCTCCTCAGTCAGAGGTACTGTGTGTGTAACCCTGCACTGGTACGGCAGTTCCAGAACCCTGACACCATCTTCATTTTAGCCTTTGCCATCATCCTCCTCAACACTGATATGTACAGCCCAAACGTCAAACCGGAGAGGAAGATGAAGCTGGATGACTTCATTAAGAACCTAAGAGGTGCTTGTTGTAGTATTTGTTCTGACTGGTGGTGAAGTATTTGTTGACAAATGTAGTTTAACTAATGTAATGTTGACCAATATAATAGACCCCTAGAAAATGCACAGTATTGATACTGTGACACAGTATTGATTTTTCAGTAATACTGTAGTGTATATGCAAAGGTTGATGGCAGACAGTGGTTCATTTTGTCTTGTGTTTAAGCCCAGACCACTATTCTTTTACTCAGATTTGATGCATATGATGGTTTGCTTTTTTATACTATGCAATATACCACTTCACTTACATTATTACAATATACTGCAGTATATTGAATCTCAACCCATATATCGTGCTACATATTGCATTGCCATGTTCTTGCCAATACACAACCCTATTACACAATGCTTCTCTCTGTCCCTCTCTCTGTTTGTGTGTGCCAGGAGTGGACAATGGGCAGGACATTCCGAGGGACTTGTTGGTTGGAATCTACCAGCGCATTCAGAAGTGGGAGCTGAGAACCAATGATGATCATGTTTCACAAGTGCAGGCTGTGGAGAGAGTGATCGTTGGCAAAAAACCTGTAAGTGAGAATATGAACTGGAAAACTAACAGAGTTGGAATAAATATTTATAGATTTTAAATATCTAAAAAATATAAACATATTAAAGTATTATTTAAAATATCTTACAAATATTACAATTTACTGCATAAAACAGTAATTTCAAAGAACAGACTGCTTATATTTAAACATTCATTTAATTTTTTAGTCATATACCAGTAATCTTTTGATGTTAGATCTTTTGGTGTTTCATGACTGAGTGTCTGTAAACCTGTGTGTGCAGGTGCTGTCCTTGCCCCACCGCAGGCTGGTCTGTTGTTGCCAGCTGTATGAGGTTCCTGACCCAAATCGGCCCCAGCGCAGCGGGGTCCATCAGAGAGAGGTGTTCCTCTTTAATGATCTGCTGGTGGTAAGAGCCTTCCTCAGTGTTTACTCAAAATGCAAATCCGCAGACTGAGAGAACAGTTCTGTAGCAGTTCTGTCAAAAGGTTCAATGCAATGGAAATGAATTCTAACTCCTGATCCTACCAGGCAGTATAAGCTTGCAAATCAACAGTCCTATTGAATTTGGACTATATTGTCATAGCTAAGTTATACCAAAGCAAATTCAAGGGGTAAGTGGGTTCGAACACCAGGGAGAGGTTGTTATGAATCATAAATATTACTTTTAGCACAAGAAATATTGTGATGCCCTTGTTTCTATATAGAATAAAACCAAAGATTCCCATTCAGGATTTCATGAACACTAAGAGTAAGTTGTGGTATTAAATATGATGGAAACTATTGTCATAATTATAAACTCATCCCAACATCCCAACACATCCTCTCGAGCCACTAAGATTGCAAGTTACTAGCCATTGTATATTTTATACAGGAATATTTGTCATTGATGAATTGGACACTGCTCACACATATTGGCACTTGTTTGTATTAGCAACTTTTTAACAAACATTTTCTTGCAAGCTAGCATCAGTCTATCAGCTATATTAAGTCTGGGTGCATGCCATGTGCCCCTAATTTGGTGACAGATAAATGAAAATGAAAAAAAATGAAAATGAAGGAAGTAAGGCACTATTTAAGCACATGTTTATCCATATTGATTAAAACAGAATTTAAAACTTTGCCCATACGTGCACGTTTTCTATTCTATATACCCATTATTTAACTCTCTATCAAAGCAACACTAGATTGTCTGACCTGAGCAACAAAGGCAGCTCTGACAGCAATATGCCTCACATTTCTAAAACACAAAAGAAGTTACAGAAGAATTTGCATCTTAGTACATATAGTACATAGTAGAATAGTACATCCAGCAACCATGTGTGTAAAACCAATTTAGAATGAGAGGCTTTTAATATGCTTATTGAATGTATAGTGTTGTCATGTTGGAAATTTAATTCAGCCGGCAGTTCTTTATTACAGTTAGTGACATGCCTCTGGTCTGATTTGATTAAGTCTTAGGCTGAGGGTGCTCAAACTTTTGCCCAGGCCACAGTGATGATTTCATTTGAAAAACAATATATTGTGTTTTATGTTTTATTAGCTACAGAGACTGTGTTTACTACTTCTCAACAAAAAAAAAAGTGCATGTAGGCTTTTCCCTGGACTCAGACTACTCATACATCCAAGGCAACCCAGGGTGTAAATCTCAAAAACACAATTCATACAGTTGAAATATGATTAGCATAAATTGCATAACAATTACACAATGGTAATTTCAAGGTATATTACATTAACCCAAAGGTTGTGAAAAGGGAGGATGGCATGTTCCAAAAGGGGATGTCAACCCGTTGCCTCACACTTCAAATTGAGCCCTGCTTGCCATCCATTTTAACAAAGCCTTTTTCTTATCTTCCAATCACAGGCCACTTTCTGAACTAAGCCACTTACAGGTCCACTATATAGGTGTACAGTTACACACTATAGCCCATCTGTTGCCATCCTCTACCACTTTCAACAGTGTTTTATTTCTGAACATGACCACTGATATAATGTGGGTGGCAGACCACTCTCAGCACTGCAGTGACACTGACTCAGTATAGTGCGTGTGGCATTGGTGCGAGAGTCTCAGCCACTGTGGTGTTTCTATACACGTCAGTGTCACCTCTGGGATGAAAGTGGTCTGCCACCCAGAATAATCCAGCCAAGAACAGCTATGGACTACAGTATATACCTGTACAACAGTGGGGTGAACCTACATAGGTAGGTGTTTCTAATGAACTGGCTGGTGAGCTTTAGTTTAGGTCTGAATGTTGACTTGGCAGTATGCAGTCATTGCAATCTGTATAACCATACCATCCATCCATTATTCAAATAGCCCTGTTAAACAACTCTCCCACTGGAACTAATGGTAACATTTTAATCATCAGCACCAAACACAGTCATACAAACTTACACACACACACACATACACAACCCTCTTAAAGCAATGCCTGAGTATCACCACATATGCGCATACACACACACCTACAATGCCTTTGTGTGTCTGTAGGTCACGAAGATCTTCCAGAAGAAGAAGACGTCGGTGACGTACAGTTTCAGACAGTCCTTTCCTCTGGTGGAGATGCAGGTTCACATGTTCCAAAACTCCTGTAAGTATATTCGTCCCTCCATCTGTCTCTCCATCTGTCCCTCCTTCTTTATTTATACTACCACTCCGTTCTGGCTCAGCGCGCAGCAGCGACATTTAGCCACTCTCTCTTGGCCTCCCGCGTACATTCGCTGATGACAGGCGAGTGTAATAGAGAATCAGTTGATTGTATGTTGTTATTTTATGGTCTGTTAGTTCACTGCTCTGTGCATGTAGTAGTGTATGAAAACACTGCTTGAGGTTTTAATATTTTAATAATTAGTACAGCAGCTGTTTAAACATTGCTATTCAAACAGAGATCATCTTTTTACTAGGGATATATTTAATCTAAAGCAAAGGTGGTAAATAAGCTAATTTAAAACAGTAAGAAGAAAACAAGCATAAATAAAAGAAAATTATTTAATTAACATTTTATTAGTAAGAGAAAAAAATGTAAATATAAAAACTAAATAGGAATTAATAATAAGCCAAAATAAAAAATAACAGAATTTAAAGATAAAAAAGTTGCAAATAAAATAAACAACAAAAATAGGTCTAAGTAAGATTTTAAAACAACCCAACAAAATGATAAAATCAGAACATAAAGCTAAACTTACTAAAATAACAAGAGAATCATAGCAACACAAATTAAAGTAATACATATAATACAAATAAAAATATAAATAATAATGAAAAACATAGTAAGTAAAATTGTAAAAAGTTAAGACTGGAGGTGAGTGGATGTGGTTATATGAGGATGCTGATGCTGATATCTGCTATGTACAAGTCTGCTAATATCATAAATACACAGAAATTAATAAAAATAAATAAATAAATAAAATAAAAACTACCAAATGTTAAACCAAACATAATAATAATATCTGCCAAACGTAGGATTTATTTTTGTAGGGTTGTAAATTCAGTGAACATGAAGTGAACATGATGCATGTTTGTGATTGTGGTGTCAAAACTGCTCACTATTTTAGGCAGGGGTTGTGTGTTCGAATCCCAAACCTTGGCACTTTGCCATCAGTGGCCAGGGTCTGAAGGAGCACAATTGGCCGTGCTCTCTCCGGGTGAGTAGATGGCACTCTCTTCCCTCATCACTCCTAAAGTGATGTTGGCCATCACAAGCGTCTGTTAGCTGTTAGCTAGTGTGGCAGAGCTGTGGACCCAGCACTTTCCTCAGAGTGTGTCAGCTGCCCGACAATGCAGCATCGGAGTAGATGTGTCAAGCATTGTTAGTGCTGGGGGAAATATGAACAGGAGAAAAGGTTCTTCACATCACAGTGGCTCAAAGACCCATTTGTCACACCTTTATTTATAAAACACTTTATGTAGGTTTTGTTTTATTTGTCATTAGTCTGTATAATAGAAACGATTGTCTTTCTCTCTCCCTCTCTCCCACCCAGTTTACCCTCATGGCGTCCGGTTAACCTCAGCGATCCCTGGGGGTGAGCGCAAGGTCCTGATCGTTTTCACTGCTCCGAGTCAGCAGGATCGCACGCGCTTCGTCAGTGATCTGAGAGAGAGCATCGCTGAGGTGCAGGACATGGAGAAATATCGTGTGGAGTGTGAGTGTTCACCTCTCGTGTTCCGCATTGCTCTCCAGATCAAAGCGCTCTTTATCCTTTCTGCTGGAAGCTCCTTTTTAACATTTGCCGCAGAGAAAGGTGGCAAAGCTCATTTGCACTGGAGGGTAATCCTTTGTGTTTTTATATGACAGGCCCTGATAGTGGAGCTGAATGTTAAAGAGATCGCTGTACTCTCAGCCTCTATGCCTCTTACTGAAGCACGTCTCTAGGTTCCAGTGCATTGCCTTAGCTTCAGCGGCAGAATCAGTGTAGTACACTAGTGTTCTTCAGCAGCGCAGCTGTGGACAACAAAGGAAACGAAAGCAACAGTGAATAATGTTTACTGATCATATTCTTATTATCATTACATCTCTCCCTCTCTCTCCCTCTCTCTCTCTCTCTATGTCTTTCTTATTCTCTCAAGCTCTTACTTTCTCTCTCTATCTGGGTGTCTATATCTTTGTTCTTCCCTTTCATTTCTGTGGCTTTTTCCTAAATATATGTAAAATATCTCTTTCTCTCTGCAGCGGAGCTGGAGAAGCAGAAAGGTGTGATGCGTCCTGGTCTCCTGAGTGGAGATGGTAGTGGTGGTGTTGATGGGATGAAAAGCGAGGCAGTGAATGGCACTCTGAGTAGAACAAGCCTGGATGATACGTACGCCACAGGGGAGGGGCTTAAACGCACAGCCCTCAGCTCCTCTCTTAGAGACCTTTCAGAGACAGGTAAAGTCACACATACACACACAATATTACTCAAATTTACGTTTATATATTTAGAATATACAAGACTTCTTTTAGGTCAAAGAACAAAGGTTGTAATCATGATTAATAATATGACTTTCCCCAAGAGTTTTAATGTCTAAGGGAAAACAAAGTGATGTCAATTAAATAAAAATATATCATGTAAAATAAGTGACTGCATAAATATTCACCCCCTTTAAAGAGACTGACCTAATTCAACAGAGATCCAGGCGGTTGGTTCTAGGAGTCTCACAATTAGTGAAATGGAGATCACCCGAGTGCAGTGAATGTGTCTCAGCTGACTGTAGTATAAAGACACCTGTCTGGAAGGTCCAGTCACTAGTTAATCAGTTTTCCTGACAACAAAAATACACCATTAAGACAGAAGAACTCTCCACGTAACTCCAGGAAAAGGATGTCAAACTGAGTGGCTGTGCAAGAAGAAGACTAGTGAGGGAGGCCACCAATACTTCATGTGGGGATGGTGTGTTTGTGGCGATGTGCAGTGTTTAGAGTCCACCAGAGTTAGCATCTAGTCTGATGGCCAAAAGGTTCTGTTTTGGTCTCATCAGACCAAAGAACCTTATTGCAGTTAACCTTGGAGTCTCTCTCATGTGTTTGCATGAACTGTAGTGCAGATGTTATTCTCTGTGCTGCTCTCCCATTAAGCTTTAGCTGGTGAAGAACATGGGCAACAGTTGTCATGTGCATCCATCTCAGTTGCTGGAGCTTTTAACTCCTTCAGCAGAGTTCATAGGTGCTATGGTGGCCTCACTAGTCTCCTTCTTGCATAGTCACTCAAAATTGACTAATGACTAATCTTGACAGTGGTTCAATTTATAAAAGCAATAAGGCACTGTATACATCATTGCTACATCATTATTTTTATTAATTCTTTATCTCCATCTGTGTCTTTTCTACTTTTGACACAGTGCATTGCTTTGTGGCCTTTATATTTGTGCCATAATATCCTGATAATGGTACCAATGTTAATTAAATATGATTAAAAATGACTTCTATTGAAAGTTAAGAAGGTTTTTCCTTCTCCTGTAACACAAGACATTTCAGCAAGAGATAAGGAACAAAATACAGTAAAACCCATTACAGTTTGCTGTATAACAGGCAGGCCAGGCAACCACTGGTGTTTGGCGTCCCATCACTGAGAGATTTTTTTGGTGCAGCAGAGTGGAAATGTGCTTTGCACTACCCCCTAGTGGTTCACTCCTGACTTGGCATCATACTTAGAGCTGTAAAGAGTTTCAGAAGGTGTCTGATTGTTAATCTTTTATTGAAGTGAGAATTAGTGTTTAGTGTAGGGAGTTAAGATAGGAGTGATAGTGTGTTAATTAACAACAGTTTTAACACAATATGTGTCAGACAACAGCATGTCTCTGACACAGACTGTGTAAAAAAACAACTTATTGTTATACATATACAATGTTATTATATTATATACAATATATCATACAATAACAATGTTATGGATATTGTTTATTATATCGTCAATGTCACACAAAAACCTTTCTGTATTTCTGACTTTTTGACATAATTTGAATCTGACTTTGTCTTTTACATTGTGTCCAAAATTAATTCTATCTGACCAATAGAAATGCTCCAAAATTACTTGGAATAAAATCTGTTTACATTGACTGTCATTAAACAAGTTTTTTTCCCTTCTCATGTAAAGCTGCAGTTTTAGAGATACAAGGTTTTTGTCAGTGACAGTAAATTATGAAATTGAAGATAATATTATACAGTAACAAACATGTTTTTAATTTTATGTGTAATTATACAGGAATTGTTTCTTACTCCTGACTGATTGATACAAGTGAGAAAATTCTGTTGCTAAACTGTCGATTGATGCTACATTTATGTTTCTGAATGTAGACATAGTATACACTATACACTAAGCAGACATTTTTTTATACTTTGTATTTGAGAAGTTATTACACAAAAAGAAAAAAGCCTGCTTTGTAATGAAATATGGAATTATTATGATGTTTAATTGGTACAGAAAATATAACCATAACATAAATACTTTACACCTCAGGGTTAAATAACATGTGTGTTAAACTGTTTAACCTCTTAAAAAGCCTATGGACCACTATGTTATTACAGATTTTTATTACCAAAGAATAGCCCCACCAGTTTATACAGAAGTCCGTGTTGTAAGTGAGTAATACACCTTGCTAAGCCTTGCTGCGTTAAGGACATCCCACACAGGTAAAAGTAAGACAAAATTGTGTGTTTTAACGCAAAGGTGGGTAGAGTAGCATGAGCTGTAGTAAAAGGAACTGTATCTTTCCAGGAAACATAGTCGTACAAGTGCACAAATATCAGTAAATGCAGTAAAAACTAACATTAATTGTTTAATAAAAAAAGAAAAGAAAAGAATGCAGCAGCTACAGCACCTGATTTAATTTAATGAAGCACTGATTAGCCAAACCAGGTACTGGATGGTAACTAATATTGGGCCCTCTGTAAGGAGGTGGATTTTGAAACACATTGACACTGACATAAAATTTTAGCAATATGTATTTATTAGTGTGTATTCTAATTGTGGTGTTTTTTGAGCAAATAAACACTTACTTCCAAGGTAGATACAATAAGCTTTTTCAGTATAGTCTTTGCAGGTGCCTCAGGCTAGAGATATACTTGCAGTCTAGATATGTGTTTGTGTAAACAACCGGCTGCTGCATTGTGTCCTTATCAGTTCACATACCTGCCATACTGTGTTACACATGTTACTAGAGGCTTCCACTAGAGGGCAAACCACTGGAACACTGACCCTAAAGAATGTCTGTATTTACATACTGTAAACATTGCGACACTCAAGGAGATTAGCCTTTGGATAATTGTACGATCATGGCAGAAAAAGCGCAGTCAGCAGCGTCTTTGTAGATAGCATGAATGACCACTAAATCAAAGAGGCTTTCTTCATAGCCTTCTGCCATTTTGATGCAGTGCCTGTACTGCCTCTGCCTTTTATGTATGTACTGCACCTGGAATAAGCTTAGCGCTACCTTCTGAGGACGTGCACCCAACAGACACAAGGCAGCCATCATGCATAAGCAAACACGTAGTTAACAGCAAGTATATCTCCAGCCTAAGACTTACACATAGTCCCATACTTCAATAAAAGCAGGTGTTTATTCTACTGAAGTACTGTGTACTGAACAGTGCTGAATAATGCTCCCGAGGAGATCCAGGAGACTTCAGCTTTGAACTTCTGTGACCACACAACCCAGGAGAACAGGCCTTGTGAACCGATATCGTATATACGTCTAGTGTTACCGGACATGTATGCATGTGACCTATGAACAGTAAACTCTTCACAAATTTTGACTGTGCTTGGTTGGGTGCAGGGAAGCGCGGCCGCAGAAACAGTGTCGGCTCTTTGGATAGTACCATTGAAGTAAGTTTTGCCTTGGGGTTCTGCAGGTGTACATTTATTTTACCCATGTTCCTGCTCCTTCACATGAAACAGTCCTGTGTTGCCCATCCTCACACATTTTCCTGCATGTCTCATCACTGTGCCCTCACTAAATTTGTGTCCGCCCTGCTGTGAAGTCTTATTTCCCTCAGTGTTGCCAGGCAGCAAGGCTGTTTTCTGCGCCTGAAAAAAAACACACACACACATCTGTCCTCACTGTGTTTGCTGCATCTTGGTGCAGCTTCGTTTTGAGCTACAGTGGCATGCACATCATCCTGAAGTCATTTCAGTTTTGTGATATTATTTTAAATGCTGTGAAGGTTGTTACTTGTTCTGTCTGTGTGTGTGTGTGTGGGGGGGGGGTTTACAGTTCGTACTAGGCCTGTGCCTGGCGACGGTTAATTCTTTCTTCTTTATAGGAGCCCCAGCCCCAAACTCAATTACCCATCGTTTAAAAGCCCATTTCCTTTATTAGCTTGTTTCATGCAGACCATATCAAGACAGTACTACTACTAAGATACGGCATCAGAGAAAAAGGCCTCAAGACAACAGATTTCACGTGACGTTGGAAATTCTGTCCTACATTAATTAAACAAAAAAAAGTTCATTGTCAAATTGCCAGATGACGTTACAGCCACAGCTTATACTGCATGTGTGTTGAGTCCTTATTTCACAAAGCTTAAGCTTCAAAGCACTGTGGCTACGCTTACTCCTGCTTTCGCTTCCATGTCATGGACTGTCCCACAATTACCGGATGAAGAATTTTTTTTTTACAAATTTGGCGTTCATTATTATCATTAGTACCTCTGTATCTCTGTATTTCTGTAAGTGCACTAGCTATGTGGGGACTTCATCCATGCTATTCCTGAAAACGTCAGCAGATGTACATGCAGAGATAATGCTACTAATAATAGCAGCACTTTTTACAGTGATGTTTAGACAAGACTTTTGGTCTTAACTCTGAAGCAGCAGCAAACAGTAATCATGGCTCAGTTGGAGCTTCATTGTTGTCAAAGGAAAGATAAAGGAACGGAGAGAAACAACCCCATGCTTGAACTTGGTTTAACTGTTTACTCGTGGTAATCTTCCCTGCAGTTATCCGAATAGGAGGATTCAGTTACTGGCTCAGGCCTAGTATGAACACTACCCTTCAGAAGTTTGGAATCATATTTACACCCACAATTATATATTTAGATTTATAGGAAAAATAATGAATGTGTTTTATTATATACTATTTATTTTGAAAAAAATATATTTTATACATACATTTATGTATATACATTATACATTTATGGAATTTCATAATCATATTACAATTCTAATGTATATCTGCAACATTTTTTCTACAAAAAAATATTTTGGTATTTCAAACTTTTGGCTGGCAGCATGCATGCATGTCTTTGTTCCTTTCATTTTCAACTACATCTTTGAAACCCAAAGTGTTAGTGTTAGTAACCATCTCTTTCTGGTCTGCCTCCTGTATCTGTA
Source organism: Salminus brasiliensis (assembly GCF_030463535.1). NCBI lineage: Eukaryota > Metazoa > Chordata > Actinopteri > Characiformes > Bryconidae > Salminus > Salminus brasiliensis. The sequence continues at coordinate 16,042,184 of NC_132883.1, forward strand.
CAGGGCTCCATCATTAACAGCCCGCGGCCTCACCAGCGTCTGCCAATGGTAGGCGCCCTTCCCAGCTGCTACGGGCTGGAAGACTACCGGCCTCACCGCCCCATCCTGAGCCCCGGTGTAGGGGTGGGGGGTGGGCCGGGGCAGTTCCACAACGCGTCGGGGAGCGTAGGAGTGGTGGTTGGGGCAGGCCCGCTCCCCGGCGGCGGCGGTGGGGGGACGGGGAGCGGCTCTGGAGGGAGCAGCTCCGGTTCATTCCTGGGCTCCCTGTTTGGCAGCAAACGAGCCAAGCAGCCACCCGCACCGCTCATCCCCCCAGGGCCACACTACCCTGCCCCCGTGCCCCCACCTACTACCGGGGGTCCACCACCACCCTCCCCTTCCGCCCTCAGCCAGGATGGCGGGCCGTCCAAGATCCAGGCGCTGCACGCTCAGTACTGCCACAACAGCGTTGGACACACCGTTTCCCAGCCTCCACCTCCGTACCACCACCACCACCACCGCTACCAAATGCAGCCTTTGGTCACCGCTCACCCGCCCCCTACGCATCACCACACCATTCAGCGCAGTTCCCTGCCCCGCCGCGGCCCGTCCGCTCCCTCCCACGTGCAGCTGTCCCAGCAGCTGTCCCAGGGCCGCCACTCCAGCATGGGCTGCACCCCTCCGCCTCTGTCCCCTCACTCGCCCCACTCACCGGTGGCCCCATCTTTCAGCTTCTACCACGTCCATCCCAACATGGCTCGCGTTCCCGGTCCTACCGGCAAGCTTCCTCTCACTCTGTCTCACTCGCAGCCCCACCCTCACGGCCACTCCCACGTTCATTCTCATATCCACAGCCATCCCGTTCACGCCCACCCGCTGCTGCACCACCCGGCCCACCATCAGCAGGCACATCACTTTATCTTCGCCCCGCCCCCTCAGGCGCCCTCAGCCATCACGGCCCGCCACATTCCGCAAGCCGCTCCACAGTACGGCCCCCTGCACTACCCACCCCTGTCCTCCATCCCGCCGCCGCCGCCGCACTCGCCTTTACCCCCGCCTACCTCCCCCCTCACCCCTCTTACACCGCTCACGCCGCTCTCGCCGCTGCTGCCACCACCCCCTCACCCAGCCCCCGGACCCCCACAGGTGGGCATCCAGGGGCCCGGAACGGTAGGAGTAGGAGGCACAGGGGGCGGGGCCAACACCAGCACAGCCGGCAGCTCCAAATCCAAGCCCGTCAACCGCATCAGCACAGTGGTGTGAGGGGCGGAAGGGCTCGGAGAGGCCGCAGGGGCCCACGCAAGCGGAAGCACACCATGCTCCGACTCTGCTACTTCCACATTCGCTTTCCGCACACGTAGAGCTGACGGCAATGGAGGGATCAGCCTACACCAAGATGCTAAACGCATACACTGCTGTTGATTCATACCAGTATCATAACTTCTGAATCATATTCATCAGTGTGAACTGAAGAGGTTGGAGCTGGAAGCGGAGCTAGTTTCCAGATGTTGCCGGAAGCTGGATATTCTACTATGAGCTAAAGCTTGAAACAGTGTGTTGCCAAACGGGGAGACAGCAAGAGGTTGATGCCAAACTACAGTGAGTGAGACAGATTGAACAGATCCAGCTCTTCTAGTACAGTGCGTGCAAATGTGTGCCGTCACACTGCCTCCCTGTTCTATAGCTGGACTGAGGACAGGAAAGCAGAACTTGCAGGAGGACCAGGAGTTTTGGAAAAAAGCTTGAACTTATAGAACCAAGATTTACAGATTGCAATGAAATCCTTTTGGCTCTTTTTTTTTTAGATGTTTATTTTTTTTCTCAATTGACAATCATTCCAGGTCCAGGTGATTTTTTTTAAGAACAGAATTTCAACAAGTTCCTCCGTACAAGTGGCTCTCAATGTTGGACTACAGCTTTAAATAAGCCAGTCATGCACTTTGAACTGTACCACGCCCTTCTTCTCATATTTGTAATAGGACTTTTTTAGTGGAAAGAAACTATAGGAGAGAGCCATTCTGGAGGCATCATTCCAATATGTGGGTCTAACATTGCAGTCAAAAGGGAAAACCTTTCAGAATACCACACTGTACACAAGATGCAGTTGTGTCAAATTATTTCAAATCTGCAATAAATCAGCCATAGCCTGAAAATGTCAATATTCAATTACCTAGGGACCTCAGTTTGTTTTTACTGGAGATGTCATGGATTTCAGATAAATACTTATTTTCGTTTTGATCTTCAGGACAATATAATGAACAGAATATTAAATATATTTTCTCATTCTAAATGAAAGAATTAGTGAATTACCTTTTATTAACTGTCAAACTGCTCACCATTCTGAGCAGTGAGCTCAGACAAATTCATCTGACTACCTAATGACCTGTTTAGATATTTGTCAACTCATTAAATAGCCTTAGTGCCCATGGTAAGGTTTCAGGATCTATTGAAGGCGCAGTGGCTTGCTAATGTTCAGCGTCTCCACCCGTTACACCTGAATTACGCAAAGACTAAAGGGACATACTTTAAAGGGTTAAAGAGAGGCTTAATTTAACTCTTCAGAGTTTATTGTGTAGGCATTAACTTTTTCTTGTACAGTTTGAGAGTGCATTTGGATCGACTGTATCACATACATGAAGAGATACTGACATTCTCGCGAACGCTGATTGTACAGTACGAGTCATGGTATGGTTTAAATCTCTTTTATTTTCGTTATTACTATTATGATGTCAAATACTACTGATATTATCCTTGATATTTTTGGTGTAACAGTTACTACTAATACGAGTGGATATCGTTTTTGTGCCGGTTTGTTTTCTAAAAGCTTTTTTTTTTTTTTTTTTCAAACTAACATGCCGTGATTTCATGTGTACAAACAAGAGAACTTTTGAGAACTGGGCTACCTACTTCAGGAACGTTTTGCAGTAAGCTTAAAAAAAAACGAACAAAAAAAAAAACACACAATGTATTTCACACCAAACGCATTGCCAGAAGCCATACACTCTTTACTTGAGCGAGTCACTCTTTTTAAGAATGTGAAATTCCATCGAGCTGCATATCTGTGCCCTCCTGTTCCTATATGAAAGCATGCTAATATGGCCGGCACGTACGTGGGCACACGCTAATACATTTCCGCACTTGAAGGCCGTCAGTGGAATCTTCCGTATGATGCTTTTATTGTTTGCTTAGGGTTTGTGGGTTTTGCACACAAAGAGTAAAGGCTCATCAGCGCAGTGCCTCGATACAAGATTATGTCCCAGATGATGAACATTTTCCCATACGCACAATATTCCTCACACACACAGCCTGCAGTCCTCAGCACTGCTTCAGTCCCCATCCAGACACTTCGATCTTCTTTTATAACGTTTGTGGAAAGCAGTAGGACCAACATCAGAAGATCACTTCCCACCTTAGACATGTTCATTTTCACAGGCTTACACGTGGTACCTGCAGTCAGACTTTTATAGGGCTGTTTATCCAAGAGCAAAACTCCAACGGCGTGTCGAAAGATAAAATCTGATCCATCTACTTTTTACCATCGTCACGTGACCTAAATTTAGAGCACAATTCTGAATGCTCCTCCTGTTGCTCTTCGTCCTCTAATGAGCTTGTTTGCTTTCTCAAACTCTAAAGCTACACTCTCGTGCTTGCGTTAAGTGTTACGACGCCTGAAGGACACAAAGAGCTTAAAAAGGTGATTGACATGGCCAGAGGACTAACAGACCTTTTGGGCGTAGATCTAGCAGTTTTGGAAAGTGTGCATCCTTACTTCTGATTGGCTATGCTGATGTCTTGCGCCAATGTGCCACGTGTTGCATGTTCTACTGCACTTAACTGAATGACGCTGTATAAACCTGAATGTACATATTAGCTAATATAAATACTCTGTATCTACTCTGGAATGGGCTGTGTTCATAAGTGTCTAGAACTGGCTGGGAGGGGATGGGAGGGGGAAGCGAGCTGTTGTTTACACTTTAGGGCACCTGGGGAACAAAATGTACCTGTAAAGTTGTATCGGTATGTGTGTGTCAGAGCAGTAACTATATTTAAAGAAATGAAATTGTATGAAGTTTTATTTGTATATATGTATGGGGTTTCAATGAAAACCTGATTCAGAGAAATTATATGTGATTATTTATTGCTCTTATTCTATAAAACATGTTCTTGCTGTTGGAAAGGCTGTTCTTTTCCTGCTTAATCACAAGTTGTTGTGATGGAAAATGCAGTATGTGTCTCCTGTTGCCGCAAACGCCAAACACGAAAGCGATCAGAACAACAACATGAGGGACAAGTTGGTTTTTACTAAGCATACAAAATGTCTTTATTTCCCTAAAATGCCAAATATTTAGACCATTTCAACAGTACACCGAATTTACCATTTAAGATCTAACGCATGTTATGTCTGGTGTAAATAGGACCACTGATATCAATCAACAGGTGTCAACAGTTATAACAATATAACCATAGAAATCTACTTTATGACTAACACACCAACAAAGTAATAGCAACAAAAGACAGCCAAACTATGATCACATACATAGTATACTGAGCAAGGAATATACAACCATAGAATCCATAGAATATTTCTGTTAATGTGTGATACCTCTTGCTGTTAAAGTCATGCAAAAAAATTGTCCTAGTCCAAAAGTTGGGAAAATCACTGTGTAAGGATAAAGTGATTGAAGAAGAAGAAAAAAAATCAGTAAAGCTGTTATGTTTTTCTGTTGACTGAACATTCATTTATAGATTTGAGCGATTCGTTACTTTCTGCTTATCAAAGAAGTGTCTGTTTACCTTTCATTTGCATTAGCATCTAGTCCTGAAGAACCGTGATGAATGACATAACTCCAAGATCTGCATTCAGGTAATCTGCAGGCATCCTTCTGCTGGTTCAATGCATTTCCTTTCTCCTCGTGTTCATACGTCAGCCCACTGCTGGTGATAGCAATCTGTCTGTATGCTCATTCTTTGTGTTGGTTCATAGTGTACAGGTTGTGTCTTTGAGCTGCAGAGTAAACAAGTCTAATGCAGGTACGAGGCGACCATCATAGCGAAGCACCATGCACATGTAGCACCACATTATCTCCTTATCTACCTCACTACATCTATAAAATGTGCGCTCCCGCTAAGAAGAAATGGCATATACTCGAATGGCACGTACCAGAAATGGCACATATCTTTCTAAGTATTAGCAGGGAGATCTGTGCTAAACATTAAGTCATATCTTGATTGTATTAGCATTGTATAGCATTGTGTATGTGACCATAACAGTGTTCTGCGTTTAGGGTTATTGAGAAGCCATTGTAAGCCGCCATGTCATAACTGTCTGTCCAGGTCAAAACATGCGGCGGAGAGCACATTCAGACTTTGACTTGATGCTGTGGAATGTGCCGGGTTTCTACCGTAGCTTTTCATTGTCTTAATGTGTATCAGAGATGCTTTCTGAGCTTACTCTGTCTCTGCAGCTTTCTTGGGACAATGTGTACAAAATGCAGAATGCACCTTATGTCCTATTTCCCCAGTTTTGTTTTTTTTGTCATAGTTCATTTTGTGCAGAAGTAACTGAATATTGTGCTTTGAGTTCCATCCAGATGTTGGTAAAGAAGACATATGTTAACATGTAATAGTGATGTGCTTTGTAGGGTTAGGACTTTAAGTTAGGGGCTAAAAATCTTATCATCATTCACTCATACTCTCATTGTTCACTTGTCCTCTCTCCCTCCTCTGGGTCTGTCTTTTACACTGTAGTGACAGAGAGAAGAGGGTTGTACACCCTGGTCCCATCTGGAGAGCGTGATCCATGAGCCAGAAGCTCTTGAATGGTGATCCAGTTGTCCAAGATGCGACGGTTGCGCTTCTTTGAGCTCTTCTTCTGACTCAGCTCCAGAATGGAGCCCGGGGTCTGGCCTGACTCCTGCGGGCCTTCCCTCCCTGGCTCCTGGCCCCGGTCGCGGAGATAGTCGAGCCGACACTGCATCATAAACTCGCGGCGCCTGCGTTGCTCACGGGCCCTTAGCAGCTGCTGCTTGCGCTCCTCTTTGCTCCAGTACCGCCCCATTTTCATTTCACTCACAGCATCATCATCAGTGGTCATGCCACTGCGCTCTTCACGAATCTTCATAGCCCGGGCCTTAAGCAAGCGGTCGCGGACAGGACGTTTCGCCACATAGCGGGTACCATCGCTACGGATCTTTACCTTCCACTCCATGCGTGGGGAGGCAGGGGGAAGTGGCAAAGGCAGATCCAGGGAGTGTTTCGCTGGGCTGTGATGAAGGACAGGGCCAAGTGTGCTGCTCCCCAGGCTCATGGGGCTTGCCCGGCCACTACTGCCCACTGCTACCTCACTTTCCCCTTCCACAGTTCTCTCTATGTTTGATTCTGAGAAGGAGGAGCCCAGCTGCATGCAGCTCTGGTAGCGCTCTGGCGGAGGGCGGTTAGAGTGGTGGCGTCGGGTGAAGTAGGGACTCGACTCAGCACTGTGGCCTCCAGTTCTTTCATGGATGCTGTTGGCTCTTGAGCTCCTGCCTTGTGCTCCACCATCTGCCAATGGTCGAGCAGTCCCTTCTCGAGACAGAGACCGGAACTTCTGGTTGATGTTGGTGTTCATCTGGAATTTCTTGTAGCTGCTGGGTGAGTAGGAGGAGTTGAAACTGGCTCGTCCTCTCTCGCTCCAGCCGGGCCGGTCTCGGTGTCTTCCTTGTAGAAGAGAACCAGAGTCTTCCATCTGGGTTACAGGAGAGAGGTGATCGCTCACCAATGGTGTGCTCCTGCAACTCTCTCCCCCAGTGTTGTAAGCACTGCTGGTGTCCTTGTCTGATCTTTCTCTCTCTGGGAGTTCTTTGATATCAGAGAGCTCATGGAGTGGGGACACTTGCAGTTCGGGAGAACCCCTACCTGAAGCCTCCTCCTCCAGCAGCCATGCTTTCAAGCAGCGCTCTCTCAGTTGCTGCATCTTCTGTGCCCGCAGGATGTTCCGGCACTTGAACTCGAGGTGTCGCAACTCCTCCTCCAAGAGCACCATCTCATGTGGAGTCAGACTCTCATTGCAGTTCTCATCCAGACCCACTTCTTTCTCTCCATCCTCCTTGGCCTCCTCATCTCCATCTGCCTGGTCTGCTTCCTCGAGCTTTTGGCCTGTGTTGCTATTCTTTGCATTTCTTTCGTAGCGACACTTGATCTCCAGCAACTCCCGGTACCTTTCACACTCCTCCTCTGTCAAACCAGGCATCATCATGGTGCTCACTGGGTCATGTAAGTATCCTGCCCCTGCACCCCCACAGTCCAGAGAGTCCATACTAAGGTGGAGTTCTCTGATGTGAAGCAATGGGGATGGTGTATCTCCCCCACCTCCGCCGCTCCTACCAGGTCTGAACTTACGGAGGCTGTGCGGCGTGTTGGAGGTGTTCGTGTTGGAGGCACTGGTCTGCTCCTCGCCCAGGAGTATGTCATGCTCAGACGATTCTTCGTTTTTGGTGCTCTCATCTGTGCGGCCCACACCACTGTCCAGCTCTTGACTGTTGTTGAGGGTGGCCAGGCTGAGCCTGGGTGTCTCCCGGTGGAGTGGGTTCTCAGGCACAGCTGCCTGGACTCTTTGCTGCTGAAGACGATATAAGCTGGGCAAGTGAGAAGTGTTGAGACTGTCCACACTCATGCCTACTGGTAGGTCACAATCTAGGTCCTCTGGATCCATTTGGGGGTCCGTCTTATGGTTTTGTTCATTTCACAGGAATATGAAGGATTGTCCCATACGTTTTTGATTATTTGAGAGAGAGAAAAAAATAGCACTTATTAGAAGCCAGTTACCAAGCAACAGACGTGAAACCATCAGTATTACTTAAGCTCTTTAATTGAGTGCATGCACTAACATATTTTACCACTAGATGGCAATGTAAATACACAGTGCAACACATATTTAGAGTCAGATCCCTTAAAGAGTCACTGTCCTGCAAAAGCCCAGTATAAATGTCAACTTTACAGGCAAAGGAAAACCTTGTTAACGTTCAATGTAAAAAGACTGTACTCCAAGTCATGTTGGATCATTTCTATTTGTCCATTTATCAGGAGATTTTGACCCACTGTAAAGAACAACTGCCAGACTCACAGACTCACATATTGAGCTATATAGTTTTTGCAGGACAGCAACAATATAATCAAGTAACACTAAAAGAACCTTCAAATCCTGTTTCTCTTGTAGAATCTTCATGTCAGACAAATGTTCTATGTATTCCTCACCCTGCTTATCAGTGCTAGGACACGGGTGTCCTGATTTGGTTGAATTACATCTATTGAGTACTTCTGCCAGACGTTGTTTAGCTGGTAAATCAATTGCAATATCATCCGAAAGGTTCTCCGAATTACGCGGAAAGAGGCATTGATTATCTTCACTATCTGGCTGTGACATGTCTTAAGCCCCTCTCTCTCTCTCTCTCTCTCTCTCTCTCTCTGTCCTCACCTCCTCTTGATTTAGTAAGCCTTTAATCTCAGCGTCCTTCCCCCCTTCTCCTATTCCCCTTTCTTTCTATCTGTCTCCTTTTTCTCTCTCGTTCTCTGACTTGTTCTTCTCCAGAAATGGCAACTCCCTTCATTACACCCCCTACCCCGTCCCGTCATTAATCACTCGTTCTTTTGTCTCTGTGAAGATGATACAAGAGGAGAGAGCTAGAGCTACAGGATTGCTCTTCCGTTGGTCAGATCTTGTTAATGTAGCAGGTTGCTTCACATGATATCACTGTTTTATTCATTAGGGTAGGGCTATGTTCAAGGTTTATGGGTTTACTGAGCTTTTAGCATATGGGAATCTGACTTTTACAGTAGCTTTTCTATTTTGGCCTAATTTCATACATTCATTTTCTAACCTAAGACCTAAAGGACGAGGACAACTGACCAACCTCTTTCCTTTGGCAATGACTTGCTTTTAACAGTGGGAGGCATGCCAGTGTGATGTTTAAGTGGGAGAGAGATACCTCTTACAGTCTTTCTCAATGATACTATGTTTGAGAACATAGACCTTCTAAATGCTTATTTGTGCCCTTGAAACTGAAAAAAACGACTGACTAAGGATAATTTCTCAGTCCTCTTTTCTCACCTTTGCATCTTTTTATATATGTTCTCCATCAATCTCTCCTCCCCTCCCCGTCTCTGCTCTCCTCATGTCTTTTTAATGGTGTTCTCTAGTGTTTTCTAAACCTGCTCTTTTCCGCTCTCTCTCTCTGATTTTCCTTCTCTTCTCCTTGTGGAATAGCGTTAATGGAACTGCTGCAAATCCTTGACAGTCTTCACTAAGAGTGATCACATGATTCAGCCATGACTGATGTGAGCACTCCATTTCCCTTCCATCAGCAAAACAAGCCATTAATTTTGGAATCTGTTGTCACCGGGGAGGGAGTAGATGTATTAGCTATGCACGTGTCTTTGAAAGCCTGTGTTTGTAAGTGTGTGTGTGCGTGTGTGTGTGTGTGTGTGTGTGTGTGTGCATGTGTGTGGTTCATCTCACTGACAGATCTAAGGTGACCCCAACCTAATCACAGTATTCGTGTTTACCTCTATCTCTGGTCTGGCCAGTAGCAGTGAGAAGTTGATGCTGTCTTCCCGGGTAAGGATAGCCACTGCCTCCTCCCTGTTCTGGACATCTACTCCATTTATCTGGGAAGCAGAAAGGACAGTGGACTTGCAGTTTTTATTCATCACAAAGGGCATGCTTTCCTAAACAACGGCCAATCTGTCTGCACAATGTGCATAATGTCACGTTGTCTGTTTTCAAGGTATACCAAGAAATACCATGGTGTCTAGTGTCTACAAGCATCTGATGGCCATAAATTTCATTTAAATCTCAGCATCATACAGGCAGGTGTCTAGGCTTACTAGTCAATTATTAGTCATTTATCATGTAAATGTATGTGTAGGGTACATGCTTAAATTAAAGGTTTTAATTTAAATTAAATGGTTCTAGACTTGACATTCTGTTCTAAAGGGAACCTTTAAAAGCAAAATTCCAATGCATTTGCATGGCATACTTCATTCATAATGAAAATGTAATGTAAATAATAGTAAGATATTTACAAATATGAAACTTTTTGACACATGTGCAACCTGCCACTAAGAGACTCTTTTCAAAACCTCCACCGATGCAACGAATGAATGCAGGGTACCCAGCTCTCATGCACTGAACAGCAGACACCCGTGCCAGCCAAAATCACACTGAGCTGATCAGAGGAAAACCATCTATCCTTCCACAGAGAGCAAAGCCAGTTGTGCTCTCTCAGACTCCGGCTGCTGATGATCAGCAATCCTCAGGTCATGGCATTAGACTATTTGAATGTCTGGCTCCCATCACCACCACTGTAATCCACAAGTCTGTCTATTCCATACTATCTAGGAATCTCTTGAACATTTAGTTATGCAGAAACGTTGGTTCTTCACACACACAAATCTTAATTTTTAAAGAACCATCCATTAAAATTTTTTTAATGTTTTTTATAGGGCAACCTCATTTTGAACAAGCCAATCTACTGGTGGCCTTATCAGTCTTTTCCACTGACAAAAATCTCTCTGAGCAGCACGTACCTGCAGTATTCTGTCACCCTTTCGTATGCGTCCATCTTTGGCTGCTATACTGTTGGGATTGACCTAAAAAAAGTTTTTTTTAAATGATCAGTCAAGTACTAGTCACACATCTTTCAGTACAAAATGGCTGCCATAGTCTTTCACTCACCTCCCCTACGTAAATCCCCTGGTCCTCCTCATCATCAGTGCGGTAGCACACTGTCAAGCCCAGCTTGTCCTGTTGACTGGACTTGTAGAGCTCCACTTCCTAACAGAGAGAGACAGGGGGCTCACAGCGGGGCACAGATCAAACACCCTGCCTCAGAGAAGCACAGCACGAGAGTAGCTTCTAAAGAAGCAATTAAAGCTTGCATACTGATGAAACATTCAGGGTCATAATGGACTGCTTGGTCATTGTGGTGGAATATTTGTAGCTTTTAGTGAAAACATTCATTTACGTTTATTCATTTACAAGTAGGGCAAGAACAACACAAGTGTACAGCTATGATGATGTAAGCACTACACAACTATGCTTTCACTTAGGGCAAAACATGAACAGTACAGTACATATACATACTGCAACATCTAAGACAGTACACACCCTAAAATGCAGTATAACACAATGACAAAGCATATTAGTGTATTAGTGTGACAAGAGGTTCATTTTTGTGAGGGTGCTTGAATTGTGGTGGTATGTTTAAGACCCCAAATTGTGGTGGTATGTTTAAGACCCCAAATTGTGGTGGTATGTTTAAGACCCCAGATTGTGGTGGTATGTTTTAGACCCCAAATGGTGGTGGTATGTTTAAGACCTCAAATTGTGGTGGTATGTTTAAGACCCCAAATGGTGGTGGTATTTTCAACAGCTCAAATTGTGGTGGTATGTTTAAGACATCAAATTGTGGTGGTATGTTTAAGACCTCAAATTGTGGTGGTATGTTTAAGACCCCAAATTGTGGTGGTATGTTTAAGACCCCAAATTGTGGTGGTATATTTAAGACCTCAAATTATGGTGGTATGTTTAAGACCTCAAATGGTGGTGGTATTTTCAACAGCTCAAATTGTGGTGGTATGTTTAAGACCTCAAATTGTGGTGGTATGTTTAAGACCCCAAATGGTGGTGGTATGTTTAAGACCCCAAATGGTGGTGGTATTTTCAACAGCTCAAATTGTGGTGGTATGTTTAAGACATCAAATTGTGGTGGTATGTTTAAGACCCCAAATGGTGGTGGTATGTTTAAGACCCCAAATGTTGGTAGTATTTTCAACAGCTCAAATTGTGACAATATGCTTAAGACCCCAAATTGTGGTGGTATGTTTAAGACCCCAAATTGTGGTGATATATTTAAGACCTCAAATTGTGGTGGTATATTTAAGACCTCAAATTGTGGTGGTATGTTTAAGGTTCAAAATAATGGTGGTATGTTTGGAATCCAAACCTCGTATTCCAGCTCCTCTTGCCGATCCACATCATGATTGGCAACATCAAGGTAGTCATTGAGCTCAGCACAGTCGTGGTCCAGGGTGCAGCTATAAAGAGATTTTCTGCACTTTTAGAGACATGCTAACTTTGAAAAGGTTGAGATGATCTATGCTTTCTACACTGATATTTAAATGAGTAGTTCAGCAAAACTCAAATTAGGACACATTCTATACAAACCTGGTTCGTTTTGGGACAGCTTTGTATTGCAAGCCTATTGCAGCTAGTAATGGAAGCATACACAGATCAGCCATAACATTAACATTACCCAATATTGTGCCCCCCATGCTGCCTTAACAGCTCTAACGCATTGAGGCATGGACTCCACAAGGCCTCTGAAGGTGTCCTGTGGTGTCTGCCTCCAAGATTCTTTAAATCATGTCATTTGGAAGATGGAGCCTCCATTGATCACATCAATGGGTCACACCCATCGCCAGTTCATCAGTTGTTCTTTTTGGCATTTTAATTAGGTACTGACCACTGCATACAAGACCTGCCTGGTGTTTTGAAGATGCCTTATTAAAGTGGCTCAGATTCTTATGCTTGATTGTTTTCCTGCTACCAACACATCACCTTCAATAACTGACTGTTCACTTGCTGCCTAATATGTAAAGCCTACCCCTTTGCAGGTGCAATTGTATCCAAATCATCAATGGTAATCATTTTACCTGTGAGTAGTGTTAGTGGTGTATGTCTGATCAGTGTACCACCACCAGTTAGCATCAATATATATATTTTTATAACATATGTACGTAAATTACACACTTGTCACAGGCACGTAAAAATCTCTCTAAAATTACAACATTACAGTAGAAGGTAAAAAAATCTTAACTCTCCATGGAAGTCAATTTTGAAGCATTTCTAAGGGTTCAGTCATCACTGCCTGATTCACTTTATGTCAGGAAATAAAAATTGCAAAAATGGAGCTGCAGGATTTTTGCCAGACAGTGACCATTTGCTTAAGTATTGAAATAGACTTGATTGTATACAGACAGCTGACAAATTAAAGGACATTCTTAATAATGCAACATGTAATGCCATACATATCAAACTAATGCACAAGCATCACACTCACTGAACTTCCCCCTTTAACCATATTTAGCGACTTTTCAATAGATCTAAATGCAGGGTCACTTTAGTCCAAACATGGGGCTGCTTGTTCTGGCGGGATCTGCCCAGCTTAAACACACCTGACTCACCTCAAGAGCAGAAATCTGATACATCGGCCAGCAGACACCAGTGCCAGCCAGCATTTCACTGGAGTGATGTGGGGAGAAAGTGCCATCTACCAACCCTGGAGAGAGCAAGGCCAATTGTGCTCTCTCAGGGGCCCAGCTGCTGATGGCCTGCAGCATGACCAGGATTCGAACTTGCGATCCTGTTGTCATAGTGACCATGCCTTATTCCACTGGCAAAGTTTTTCCTTTAATTTGTCACCCATCCAGCTTATTTCCCTCACTGTATTGACATAAACATGTTTTTTACTAGCCCAGTTCATACTGTCCATATTTGAAAACTAAGCTGCAAAAACTGCCAGGTTTGGGTTGTCATGGAATCCAGCTCATTTACATGTCTCCACCTACCACAGTTTAGTCCCGTCCACTCATATTGCAGTGTTTCAGAGTGCTTTTTAAATGAGGCACAATACAGAGCAGCCAATCAGAACAAAACACATTAATCATATATCAATCTCAAAGGCACAGTAACACAAACAGCCTGGTTAATTCTAAGGGATAAAAAGAGGATGGAAAATGGATGCGTCAGAATGAATTATGACCAGTTTTGGAACGTTGTAAGTGGACCTCAAGGAAAAATATAAAATACAAGAACATGTAGGAAACTGGCCCATCCAAGCCTAAATATTTTACATAACAATATGGCTATATTCAGACCTGATTTTTTGGCAGATCTAGATTGTATCCAAGTTGATAATCTGGACAGCAACAAAAACACATGGAAACCACATTTGGAAGTGGTTTGAAATGTGATTAAAATCAGATTTGTGCAGATTTGTCTCAGTCTGGCTGCTCTGGCTGCACAAATCGGATTTCAAAGTGTCGCTTGCAACACCACATCACTTCCAGAGTGACGGAAGTGCCGAGATCCACGAAAAGCGCCACAGGTTAGTTACTGACGCCTATGCCGTTACCACAGCAACCCATGCAGATAAGTTTGTGATGTCTGGACATGCAAATCCAATCTGATCACTTGCAAATAACAGTGTCCTGTACTGTACAGTCATCTCACCAGGTCTGATTTAAGAAACGAATCCGATTTGCCTGCAGTCTGAACATAGCCTAGGTCACACAGTGGTAGAAGCCACATAAGCTAGCAAGTTGAATGTGAGAGTAGATAGTGTTCAGATCTTGGCTGAGGAAAACTGTGTTTGCTGAACATGTCCCATATGATGAACAAACACAGTGTCTTACAATGACAGAGTAAGGTGAAGAAGCAGTTAGCAGTATTTAACAAAGACACTCACAGTTCATTCAGCAGGTATGGCTCCACCAGTGGAGGCAGTGGAGGAGAGGGAGGAGGTTTTGGAGAGCCACCGTCTTCGCAGGACACTCGGCCCGTGCCTAGAAAGTTCTGGAAGCTGATGTCGGTTTGCGTGGAGTGGTCCACACAGTCTGTGATGGCCATGAGTCTGGCAGGGCCTCCGATAGTGCCTGCTCTCCTCCTGTGTCCCTTACGTACCACTTGCAGCAGCAAAGGATCGTGAGGATGCCCGTCCTTATCTTGAGATAGGTGAGATGTTCTTCTGCCTTTAAGCTGCAGAAGGGAAGAGAAGATGAATAATATGAGTGAGCTGGAGAATAATTGGTTCCCAGCAGTGGTTACCAAACCTGGTCCTGGACTTCAGGACCAGGGTTGGGGACCTGCGATATAGAGAATTACATGAATGACTGGTTAAGACATTAAGACATGTACAACATGTCAGAGCATCACCTCATATCTCTAAAACACTCACGCTGGACTACTTCTATTGGCAAATGGATAATGTTATGGGGAGCTGATAAAAAAAGGACAAAAAAGAAAACAAAGGAGTTTATGAGGTAAAATGGGATTTTAAAATAAGTAACATGAATTGAATACTTCAACCTTTATTTCAGCATCAATAGGACGCATCGTGTTGCCCTTCTGTTGAAAAGACCAGAGAAACCAGTGTTAATATTTCATAAATAGTCAAATCTAAATAACAAGCAAGTTTGCAGCATTTCGTCAAATGGGGTTTTAATTACTCGAACAGAAATTGGAGCTGAACAGATCATGATTAGAACCAAAATCAAAGAAGATAATACAGCTGCACATGCGCCTGCCAGACAATACATGTCCTCAGCATTGTTCTCAATATCCTCAGGCGCTCCCAACTCTCATAATGATTTAATTTCTGTTCTTTAATTTTCCACTACATTGACTCTTTGCCAAGTCGTTAGATTTCCGCAGAAGAGCACGAGTGGAATACGCATCAGCTCGTTCAGCCCCCCTCTCTCCAGCCCTGTGGGGCACTGATGAAGATAGCTCGGATGAACAGGCGATGTATACTGCTGGAATGCAGTGCTCAATCAATAAGAGCTTAATCCTGCTGACGCCCGCCATGACCTCCGCCTCATTCCTCTGGACCCCGCTCGGCCTCAACATAACTGACCCCTGGAGACCAGGGCTCATCTCTGCCTCTCATAGAGTTTGACTTTGCGCCGTTCACTGTCTAAACGAGACAGTAATCCATTTATTTTCACTGTATGTATGTGGGATTATTGATCCAGTGGGTGGGTTTGATTAAAAATAGCTGGTTTGCACACAGGCCCGTCAGTAGAGCACGAAGAAGCGGAAGACTGCACCGGAGGACCCGGGACTAACACGGTATAGATTTTTAAACTACGCTCTTAAAAATGAAGGCGTCAGAAAGCAGGGTTTCCCACAGGTCTGAGACAAACCTAGAGGAACACATGGACGGCATGTTATTTGAATAAATGAATATATGGACTCCTAATTGCATTTGTTTACTTATCCTGACATTCAAATGAGGCATCAAATAAAGTGTTAAAGCTTTCATGTTTTTGGTTTGTTTTTTAGGTGTGAAACATCTCGCAGCCTTGGTCAAAGTGAAGGTTTAAGCTGTGTAAATGACCAGAGAGACATCGCATCACTGACACTGTGTGCCCCTGTTCATCCATAAGAATATTCCCTATTTTCTAGCTGGAATTGGTTCAAATGGAAGTAGAAAATTGGTTGTTTTTAAAAGGGCTTAATTGGGAGCTATGTGGGAAATGCTGGAAAGGGTATTTGGAATGATACCAATGAAGAGCCATTTTTGGTTCCCTGGAGATTAAGGGTGTGAAAATGCATCTGAAGTTGGCAATTCAACGGCACAGATGTTGGTTGTTGGACTCACTGGAAGAATATTTAATAAAGCCTACGTTCATACATCAAATATTGCCAGAAAACATTCTTGGACCTTTTTCAAATGTAAAAATATCACATTTTTCTATATTTCCACAAACATGGCCTTCACTCACATGAATCAGTGAATCAGTGTTGTTGATTGATCTGAAAATCACTTGTCATATGAGTGGTTTGAGTTGAGTTCTTTATTAAACTGCTTCCAACACACCTGCTTTAACTAAGCACCTCATTAACATGTACTTTCAGATTAGCAGAGGGTGTGTTAAAGCAGGGAGTCCACTAAAATGAGCAGGGCAGCTGGTTCCTCCAGGCCCAGGGTTGAGAAACACTGCTTTAGGAAACCAAATGTGGTTCTTCTATGGCATTACTCCAAAGAGCCTTTATTGGCTGGTATATACAGCCCTGACACTTACCTATGAAAGGTTTGTTGAGTGAAGCTTTGAAAAGAGCAAAAAGGTAATTACAGTCTGCCGAGTATGTTGGAGGAAACACAATAGTCAGTCTATTTAGTTTATCTGTTTGTGCGTCTGTTTGGCCAGGCCAGAGATACAACTGCAGAGTGTGCGTGCTGTGATGGTATTTATCCTGTACAATTAAGTGGACCACAGAGTTCCGTGACACAAGGCTGCTTATCAGCACAAAGCCAGTAGACGGCAATTACGTCTCTTTATCTCCTAATGCACCTCTGCTGACCTTCAACCTCTATATTTGTCCTGGTGGAATAATTGCATTTTTAATGAAGCAGCCTCTGTCATATACACGCATTGGCATTCAGGTGGGCTTTCTGCTCCTACTCACTCACAACATCTCAAATTTAATAACCAAAAGAGTCTGTTGCCTGACTGTTCCATGAAAACACACTAAACTTTTTTTAAAGTGTTGCTTTTCTAAGTTTTATTTATTTTATTCTTTTTTTTAAAGACGTTTTACAGGAGCCCCAGGGGGTATAATTGACTTTGGTCTATTTGGGGGAAAAAGGGTAGGATGGGCTTCCTTATCTCCTGCCATTACTTAGCACAATGCTAGCCAGTACGGGCATCTGTAAGCTGACATAATATAATAGACAGTTTTCTCAGTGTTCTCCTGCAAGTTTGCTCAGCTGTCCAGTGATGATGTGCTAGCAGCAGTTGGCTGACTTTATGTGACTAGAAGGAAGCACATGCTAGCGTTCATGCTTCCAGCACTGGTAGCAACTGTATTTTGTGAAGAAAATGAGGGCGGAGGCAATACTACGCTGCTCTGGGGCTCAGAACTAGCTCACAGCTCTGTTTTAGTGATGGCCCCCTGAAGCTGGCAGCAGTTCGCAAAGGAATCATTAACATTCAGCAGTGCGTAATTTCATAAAACAAGCAATCAAAAGCTGTTGGTTCACACAGATTATTATTTTTAAATTAATAAAATCAGTTTTATTTTTTTTTGTAGTTATCCAATCCTGAAATCTGGGAATACAGCCCCTCAGCCCCCTTACTTCCCACTTCCCTGCCAGACTTTTATTAAAAATAAAGGTTCCAAAAAAGCTCCTTGAAGCAGTGCCATAGAAGAACTACTTTTACTTTTGTAAAAAAAGAAATCAGTCCACGGTTCCTTGAAGAAGCATTTTGAGGCTTAAGGAATGTCTGCACAATGAAAAGCTTTTATACCAGTGCAATGTTTCTACAGTTCCCTACATCCCTTTAGTAGCTTGTATGTCTTTATGAGTGCAGATGTTGCTATGATATCACATTCACTTCAGAGAAAACTCCTTTGGCATGATTTTACTTCCGCTTTCTAGTGATCAGAACTGATGATGTTCCCTTTTTTCCCATTTCTATTATCACTCCTGTCCCAGTCTTCTTGACCCAATTAAATGTGGCACGGTAAATGTCAAGCAAGTCTTTTTATAAAGGTTGGACACATTTTAGTTAAGTAGGTCATTTTTTCCGATTCCCCTTTTTTTTTTTTTTTTTTTTTGGGTCGTTCACAAAAAAACATTCAATGGTCTCAACCTTTCATGTCTCAACCCCCCTTTTATACTGTTTTCTTTTGACAGGCCTTTGTCTCACTTTCCTTTGATAAAGGTTGAGAGGACAGGAACCCAATTCTGTGCTTGTCTGGCTGCTCCAATCTCTCTGTTTCAGTCTTTGCATCTCTCTTTCTCTCTCCATCTCTCCTGGACTGAACCTTAACCTCTATTAATCGTAGGGTTTCTTCACCACTGATGTACCGTGTCTGAACTGGAGAGGCGTGAACCCACTGGACGCGAAGGTTCTGCGCTTGAAGAGCAGCTGGACAGGCCCGGCCAAAGGGGTTGCGGTGGGAACGGTGGGATAGAATATGGAAAAGGTTACTGGTGCCCGAAATGTCACAGCGAATTGGCTGCTCTATTATTTTGCAGTTCAGGGAGGTGTGGTAGGGCAGACTGTTTTATCTCCTGGTTCTTTTATGTCGAGGAACATTCGGGGAAGACCTCCTGCAGAGTCAAGTGTAAATATTTCTCCGCACGAGTAGAACGTCCTCATTTCCATCAACGTTCTGCAAATGTGTGTGTATGTGTGGCGCACCGATGCTCACTACCGTGCCTCTGTCTGAGCTCTACGGTGAGAAGGCGTATAAGTCTTGTTTAATTACCACAGTTGCCTTGGCAACCACATCCCATAGAGACGCATTTGACAGAATTTGTTGTCGGGGAGGGGAGATGGAGGCAGAGAAAAAGGGGGGGAAGAGAAGGGGAAACCCAGCAGACATGGAAAGGGTGGGCAGTAGGAAGGATTAGCCGAGCGACAACGTGTTTAGAGGAGACTTTCAAGCAAATGCAGCAGCGTTCCTGGGGATTCCAGGCTTGTTTAAAGCTCATCACCAGCACTGAGCTTAGCGGCAATTAGCTTAGCTTATCACAGCGCAAAGATGGCTCTGCTAAATGAAAGAGATCAATGCCAGCTATTCTGACCTGTCAGCTTTGCTAGCCAGGCCAGTTAATGCGGTATAGAGCTAATGCTAAAGGGGGCCGATTGACAGCAGGCCCTGACTCCAATAGACCGTGCTTTTGGACTTCTTCATTACTGTGTAGCAAAGCCATGGGACAGAGAGAAGAGCAAACAACCCTCAGACAGACACACAAAGCACGCGCGAGAGAGAGAGAGAGAGAGAGGTTGGAGAGAAGTGAGTGATGTCCGTGGAGAGAGGGTGTACGTGCTGGTGTGTGCGTGTGTGTGAGTGATGGGTATCAGGAGCGGAAATGAAAAAGTGCAAAGCTAGAAATGTCTCTGTCTCCTTGATCGCAGAGGAGCTGTCATGGTGCCTGCTTCCATTCTAAATGGAGCTACATGGAGAGTATGTTGACTGATTCAGCTGTCTACCACTGACTACAATGAAGCTGATTTATTAGAGCATTTAGTCTGTGAAAAAGGCTTCGCTTTAGGCATTGCATTTGTACTTCACGCTTGATCACGTCCACACAACATGCTAACGCATTTGAAACGAGCAGCCCACCGCGTGTCATCTCGCAGAGGCTTGAGCTTGGAAAGGAAGTGTGTCTGGACAGGCCCAAATGGAATAAACCCACACGATAAAGACACATACTGGCTCTTGGCTATCTCAGCTAGAGATCATTCATCATCCCTTGCCATCCCTCAGAGAACCAAGTGCCGTATATATATATATATATATATCAAACAGCTGCGGTGGTTCACTCTGTTCCTCCTGGTTCCTCGGAATGCCTCCAAGTGCTTTTTGCCGCTTGGTTGGCATGAGTTAAGGGGTCTCCGAGCACTTCCCTTTATCAGCGTGCAGCATTTTAAGTGGGCTCACATGGCCAGAGCTCCTCTGTTTCAGGGTGAAGAACTAGTTAGCGAGCGAAAACGCCTGAGCCACCTCAAGCAGGGCGAGGGAAGCAAGAGAAGTAAAAGAGAAGCCCTTGAAATTGCGCCGAGATTGGCGAGATCAAGAGGCAGATCCCTCTCAAATTAGATACAGCAAGACCTATCCTAGCGTGACATCGGAGCCTGAGAGCGTGCAGAATTGCTCTCCAAACAAAATTCTGCGAAGCACACGACTCAAGCATTGCTACAATATTTGTTTCAACGTGTGAAGCCAGAGACTCTCCTGAGACAGCTCTTCAAAATGCACATTTGGACTGGAGTGGATCTGCAAAGTTTAAGCCTTTATAAAGAGGGAAAGGGAAAAGAAAAGGAAACCCAATGAAATGCTATGATCCAACACTGCACACCCATTTTTCCACTGCCCTCAACCCCCCTCCCCCCATAATCTGCAGTGTTTTTGGCTCTGAAAAGAGCTTCTCATCAGGTCTATGTCAGTGTCATTGCTGTGCTGAGATGTTCCACCATCCACATTGTGTGGTCAACACCAGTTCTGTGGTCAGATACTGACCAATGATGAATGAGGTAGAGAGTGGAACACAACAGGCTACAGTTTGTAATTATACACCCTGTGGACCTATGAGTGGTCCTTGTAGGTACACTCTTTAAAGGTGCTGCAAAAGGTTCTTCAGGCAATGCCATAGAACAACAAATGATAAAGAACCAGTGTGTATATTCACTTGTACAGGTTCTTCAAACTCACATATCTCTACTACAAACATGGTTCTTTTATGGCATCGCTCAAATAACCTTTTGTAGCATCTTTATTTTCATGAGGGCTACAAGGCTTTTTTTCCACCCTATTTCACATGATCCGATGACCGTCCATGTAGGATCTCCTACCTCAAGCATAGGAAGTAAAATAAGTAACATCCCCCCCCCTATCCAGGGTCACCTGACTTGCATACACATTCTGTATTGGACCATAAGGATGCAGTCCCAGCCATTAAAAACCAAGGCTTTTTGTGCCTTGGCACTGAAGCATTATCCACCCAGAAATTTCAGCTTTAGCTCTCTGATCAGACTGCCCACAGTGAACTCTGCCAACGCATTAAATTAGATGTGATGGCGTCCCCCTGTGAACTGCAGATAACTTTTTTTTTTATCTCACCCCGCATCCCGCTGCCATCATTTGCCATTTATTAATATTGCTGCAGTGTTTTTGTTCTGCTCCAACACTAAATGTTTTGTTTCTTGTATTTAATGTAGTGCAGTGCATTTTGACACAATCCCATAAACTGTGGGTTTATATCCTTTAAATGATTCTTGAGAAGGTATACAGAGCATGAATGGATATTTATGGTATAGAGATGGTATAGTGGTCAAAAAATGAATGAATGAGCCATTTCCAGTTGTAACTAAAGATACGAGTCCAAACATAAGAGTGAGCCCCAATCTCAAAGAGTTCTGACACCTTGTACATGTTAGTGAGAACCTCAGAAGAAGAGCTTAAACCCACTCAACAAACACTACACTTGTGGTGCACTTGGATCATACTGCATGAAAACTCCCTTTCCATGAAATTTCTTGCCTTGTCTGAGAAGAACGCACAAGCTTTCATAATCTATAATCCATAATCCAAATTACCAGTAGAGATGGCAGATCAGTATGGGTGAATGTCAGCTGAAATCGGCAGAAAATGCTGGATTGTATATCGGATGACTCTAAACAAAGCCTAAAAAGCCAAGCCTGAAACAGCACACACTCACACTGTGATGTGATGTTCCTGTGGAGTAGTTCAGTGTTTGCGTCATGTGAGCATGACAGCCTACTTTTAGATGCTTATCTTAAGAGAAGTGCTTCAGTTTAAAGTGCAGTAGGTTTTAAAGAAATATTATTATTATTATTATTATCCCTTGCTCCTGGGAAGGAAAGTGTAATTCACGGTTTGAGCCACCTGTTTCTGGACAAGCTGAGAGTTACAGAACCGTCACTGAAACAGAAAGAAGCACACGGACTGACATGGTAAAGTAATATTACCCGATTTTACATGATTGTGATTTGGGTTAGGCAATGAACAGAGTCACAACTCTTTCTATTACAGGTCAATGGAGCAGTTATTTTAAGATAGAAATGCTGCATAGTGTTGCTTTAAAGAAGAACCTAAAGTGACAATATCAATACAAAAAGTATTATTTCACTAATCATTACATATAACACATTCTTTTAAGACAATCCTCTTGAGAAGATTTGTGTGTTTCACATGCCTTGGTGTGAAATCAGCACGAATCAGAAGGAACATATCGCCCTCTCTAATGTTGGGCGATATGATCTCAAATCGATATCATGATTAACTGAACAGTTGACTTCAATTGTGATTAATGAACGATTATAAAATCTGCTCAAGTTGATCAGTTGGAGTTCTCCTCCATGCTGCTTCAATGTAGTTCTCTGGGGCGGAGTCACGTGGATACACATGCAGTAGTATGTTTCTAAGGGGACAACAGAGGTTCTGAATGCCATTTTTAATGGTTTTTGATGAATGATTCTTCACCACTGAAGACTGATTCGATTGCAGAATGAAAGGTGGGGGTGGTGGAAATTGAAGAGGTGAAACATAACATTTTGGTTCATTTTAGATGTGCTCCAAAGCCCAGGCTGCAGCTTAGGTAGGGTGGGTCCTCGGTAGGGCTGTCCTCTAAAGACTCCTTCTTAGTAGCCTAGTAGCCTAGATCCTTTACAACAGTCTTCTATGAGGTAGCGGCCGAGAAACGCAACCTACCTCAGCAGCAACCTGGGCTTTGAAAGGCAGCTAGAATTTCTTCCAGCCTGCTGGTGCATTAATCAAAAATCAAAAGATGTTTTAGAGACAGGCAGGAGCTGTTACATAATGGGAGATTATGGAAATCAAGAATTTAAAAAAAGGATATGATATGACAAATTATGCTAAATATGAACAGAGAACAAAGTTTTAGTTTTTTTCAGTTTGACTTCAGGCTTACTTTAGGTTCAAGAAATATGTAGTCGTTTTCCCTTTGTCTTAAATGTAGTCGGTCAGCCAAGACATTCTGGTGCCTGACGTTTGCTTCTCTAGATTTGTACTGGAGCTACGAGACTAATGTAGCTAAAAGGTAGCTAGTGGAACCTTGTGACAGTCGATTGCATGGTGCAAACTGCACAATTAATCATGGCACACGTGCCTCACACTGCTTTGAGTTGTTAAGGGCAATTGTGGCAATTGTACATGCCCATGTCTATTAATTGGGACTAAATAAGCTTTGTTATTCCAGCCCAAAGTTAAAGGAGCCAACTTCAGACACCAAACGGCATGTTTGTTCATAATTGTTTTTTACGTTTGTTGGGAATTCAGACTGTGTGAAAGACAGCATGGGTAAAAGGAGGCATGTGTATTCTCACCTGGAACATAATCCTGTACTGTTCCTCGGGCCGATTCACCACACACATGTTGCAGCCCATCTTGGCTCGGAGTTCAGATTTGTCTCTTCCCTCTGCTTTTGCCTCTTTGATGCTCCAGCGTCAAACGACCAACAAGACCAATTAGAGCACAGTCTCGTTATGGAGATTCCTCCCTGCAGCCAAAGGTTATGACTTTGGGCTCCATGAAAAGCCTTTGAAATTCTGTTCTGTGACCGTTCCACTTCTTCACTCAGCCTTTGGTCATTTATTCAAAGGTTGAACCACGAAGTAAAATCAGAAAAGCCGTCAGAGAAGTCCAGTAGAGGTTCATGAGGAGTTTCAGCCCAGCCAGGCTCCCAAAACCACTCTGCTTTCGCAGTATATCTGCACTTTAGTTGTTAAATCATGAGTTATGGCTTAAATCTCCATCAGCACAGCAATGCAGATGACTGAATAGCAGCCAGGGAAAAACATGGCCTTGAAATGAAAGAAAAGCCCATTATTGACTCATATGTTCAGTGTCTTCTAAATGAGATTGCGGTTCTATATTTTGCATGCATATGTATAAGCCCCTTGAGTACTGACATGCCTGTGAGGCGTCATAATCAAACACTTTAATTAAAAGAAAAGTGCGCAAAGACTGGCTGTAATGTATGCAGTGTTTACCACCG
Source organism: Salminus brasiliensis (assembly GCF_030463535.1). Lineage (NCBI taxonomy): Eukaryota > Metazoa > Chordata > Actinopteri > Characiformes > Bryconidae > Salminus > Salminus brasiliensis. The sequence goes on from NC_132883.1 coordinate 16,066,474, forward strand.
CATTCTCTGGATTCCCCAGTGAGCTTGCTGGCTCCTCCTGTACTCTCTGTGTTGTTGTGCTATTCTTAGAGAGTGCATTGCTCTTCTTTAACAAGGGGTGTTTGTGTTTCTTAGAAAACCAATGCGTGGTGATGCTACGTGTCATTATACAGCAGCCTGTCACAGGTCGACTCCGTTCTTTTGCAAGCTCTCAGCAGAATAGCGCTCGACCTGTTGAGTATAGGCCCATCGCTTCAGAGAAGCCTTTTCTAGACAAAGTAAGCAGGGATGCAAGCTGCTTCCGGACTTTTCGGTCATGTCATGTTAGGAAGATCAATTAGAACTGATGTGAGGCATCTTTTAACAAGGCCTTAAAAAATGTTCAGATTAGCCTTATTTTAAGCACTGCGGACTTCCTAAGAGCTGTCTACTCCCGTATGAACCACCCTGTTATTCACCAATCAAATTTCCTTTTGAAATTGAACCCAATCAGACACGTTTTTACACCTCGAAACGGATATGAAGCGTGAGTTCATGAAGCACACATGACTGCGCTCAGTATGCATATTAGCCTTCTTTTAAGCATGATACACTTCCTAATCTCTTGCCTCTTCTCCCCTGGGAATAGACGGACGTGATCCACATTCACTTGTGCGCGCCCCGAACCTCTCATATGAACCTTCCTGTCATTCAGCAATCACATCAAATCCGCTCTCCACCCTTCTAACTGCAGGGTGTGCATGGCAGAGGCTGTTTGAGTGACTGCACCTGTCAGAGCACGTCTGAAGCGGACCCCCGCTGTTTTTCTCTCTCCCCTATTTTGCCTCTCTATCTCTGTTTTTCTGTTTGCACCTGTATGGAGCTGAGATCAGCTCCAGAATTTCTATATAAGACAGAATTTGATACGGAATTTTGCAGAATTAGTGCAATTCGGAATTTCAGCACTAATATCAGATTGGGAATTGTTAGTGTTCTGCACTTTGTCAGGTTTTGATCTGTCTAATGTCTTGCACTGCGTGTACATGTAAATCGAAATAATACCTTTAAATATGAACATAAACAATGCACATTAAATATATATACACTGTTTTTCTATACATAATAACCTAAAGGTGGGACCCTAGGGTCAGTAATGAACCTCAATATGTATCCATGTATCTATGCATCTGTCTATCAAACATCCCAATGCATATACACCTACTTATCCAGTGTTAACTAACTATCCTAACGCGTTTTCCCCAGGCGACACGTTCCACACTTCAACACACAGCCGTCTCTCACGAAAAAGCATGACATGATGCAGTGGTGGAAAATGAATGATGATGAGCCTCTCTACAGCCCAAGGCTGGTCACAGAGCCTGGTCACAGTTCCCTAGTGAGCGGATGAGATGCAGATGTCTGTGTTCCATCAGGTGTGGACAAACCCGGGTCCAGGAGTCAAGGACACCAATGAAGCCGGCTGCTTTGAAGAGGGGGAAATCCTGACTGCTGATGATGCGCCGACGCCACCGTCCATCCGTCCGTCTCCTTCTTTTCTCCTATTCCCTTCTCCCTAGCGAAGGTCTGGGATGTAATCCAGCTTAGTCGAGCCTTTCAGATGAATGAAGCGCAGCAGCAGCATGCTTTTTCCAGGGAGAGGAGAGGGAGGGGAAAAAACAGGATCAGTGTGCTGCTCATTCAGTCCGGCGCCGAGGCGCTCCAGCGGTAATCCAGGAGAGGATCCCCTTAGGCTGCATTGGAGCCATGCCGGCGAGGTGTGTGTGTATGTGTAGGGAGGTAGAAAAAGAAAGTGTGTGGATCAGCACCACCGCAAGCGCCACAGAACATTACAGCCCTCTAGCAGCTCTCTCGCCCCCCTCTCTCTCACTCGCTCTCGCTCTATCTTTGCTCACTGCAGCATGAGCCAATACCAGCAGCCTGCACTTATCTCTCTCCCTCTCTCTCTCTCCCCCCTCTCTCTCCCACCTTCTCTTGCTACCTCCCTCGCCCCCTCCTACATCCTACATCTTTTTGCCATCCCCCTCATTTACCACTCTCTCTCTCTCTCTTTCTCTCTCTTACCAATGCATCAGCTCTCCAAGTCTGAGTTGCTTGCTATATGTCAGCTCCTGTGCAATATAGTGGAAAATAGACTTGTGTACTTTGTCACCAAAGCTCAGGCATAGGAATAGTAATAAAGGAACAGCTCCTTATTTGAGGATGGTAGCTGTTTGCCAAAACACTATGCTTAGATTAACACATTTGATACTGAACCACTGGAACAACCTTCATTAGTATTTCATCATTTATGCAATCTGTGATTATATATTTGTAATGTCTTTTCTTACACAGAAGGTAGGAGTTAGCTTGATACCTGTTAGCAGCTCAATGCAGACCTGCACACTCATTCTGGATCATGAACTGGCAATGCGGTCGGAATTCATGCGACTTTTACGTCAATCAAACTCGACATTCCTCATAAATGTGTGCTGAGAGAAGGGAAAGCGGATGACAGTAGGGAGGATAGCAAGTTAACAGACCTCATAAATATTCTAGGCAAATGTCTAAACCTAAATTAGTAGGCAGATTTTTAAAGAAGAATTCGATGACTTGCCATAAGACGACGTAGCTGCAGAGTCTAAGAAAAACAAAAAGCTTTACAACAAGGTTTAAAGAAACCAAGGACGCAAGCCAAGGAAGTGGGCGTGGCTGAATAAAGTGCCGTTTTACAGAGATAACTCCTTACTTGATAACTCCTGTGTTGCTGGCGAAGTAACCTGAAACCTCACTTCAAAAATATAAAAATATCTGTTTTGCGCATGCGCATCAGTTTAGGAGTATGAACAGTGATGGGCGGCTGTGGTGGAGCATACCTTTTTTTGAGGGGAAGGGGTTGGGGGGTGTTGTTTGGTACCATCTTGGTGATGTCTGCATGCCAGAAATGCAAACCTGGGCTGCACAATATGATCAAAATAACAATATTGTGATCATTACATTACTAATTACAATTACTAATTGCACTACATTAATATACTTGCATTGGTGAGTCAGTGATGTGACAGGGTTAAACAGTGGCCTGTGTTATTCAGTCAGTGGTGGACAGCAGTAGATATCTTTTACTGAACTCCATCCATAGATACTGATTTTCCAATCGTAGTTGTAACATCAGAAGTTATCAGAAGCTCTGTTCTGTTATGCTGAACTAAAATGTAATTGGGTGTTGTTTATGAATACATAAATTTTTATTAAAGTGGAAGGTTTTACTGTGTTTTAACTGTACACGTATGTGTACATCCACACACCTCTATACACTTTCAAACGAATAATACTTTATGACTATCCTATATCAAATAAGTCTGGAGTACTTTTACTTAAGACATTTAAAAACATTTAAAATCAAATACACTATATGGTCAAAATTCATATAGTGTATTTATATATAGTGAAATCAAGGCTATTAAAAAGAGTTCATCCTGCTTTTGTTGGCGTAACTGTCTCTACTGTCCAGGGAAGACTTTCTACTAGAGTATGAAGCGCTGCTGAGAGGATTCGTTTGCATTCAAGAGTGTTAGTGAGGTCAGGATGTTGGACGATCACCATCCCACCTCATCCCCAACTCCCCAGTTCTAGTCTGTTATGTCAGCTAATAGCTGTTAGCTAGCATTGTGCTGAGTAAAGCCAGAGAAGGCTGCCAGTTATGTTTTCTTGGGCTCTCGGCCACAGATTGAGACAAATTCCGAAACTTATTTCCGTTGAACACAACACCACAGAATGGGTGAGGAAGCTCGCAGCACACTTAGCTGGTTCATTTGCATACTGTTGCCTTCTGCAGTATCTGTAGAGTATAAGCCAATATCATCATGATTGGCAAACAGTACTATGTACACATATATGATACTGAAAGGTGGCACAGTAATCGAAGGCATTTGGAATTGATGGTTTCTTGCAGCTTGGCACTGAAATGAAGCACTGCCAAATGTTCAGCTTTAGCCCTCTGCCCTGTCTGTCCTGAGCCAGCTCTCCTACAGCAGTAAATCAGATGTGATGGCGTCCCCCTGTGAATTGCAGATAACTTGTTATCTCTCACCATCCCTCTGCACAGCGGCACTCTGGGTAGTCCCGTAAATGCCGTTTTTACTGAGCCAGCCATGACCCCTGTAGCAGCTTAGCGCAGAGAACACAGATTAGCACACTAAACCAATACAACAGAATATTCCTGAAACATGCTACTGGTTGCTCTCTCTCTCTCCCCTCTCCCTCGCCTTTATCTCATTCATCTCAACTCCAATCCTCTCACATGCGTTGATATGAAATATCACAGGATATTGATTTCTCTGATATCCCTTCACTTCACTAGACACAGAAACGTTACTTCATTTTCAGTGTAATTTACCTGGAGTCCATGGCTGTTTATAATACTGTTAGGTGACCAGTGTGCTGAGCTCCATCACTGTGTTTTGATTGCTTTTGCTTTTGTTTTCATTGTTTGCGGTGGTGGGGTTGGGGTTTGATATTAGTTGTTGCAGGGCCCAAAATAAATTGAGCTTTCCATCTCGGTCAGATCCCCGGCAACATAAAAATAAATAAGTAAATGTAATAAACGCTGTGATGGCCTGCACCATTTCACAGTCATACCCCTTATTTATTTTTAATAACCGTTTTAGACAGGAGAATATTGTCAGTTTCATAAGAAGCCTTGTCATTCTGTAGAAAAGAAAAACATGCCTTTAAAAGGTGCCACAGAATGCATTTACTGAGTATCTGAAGTTGTTTGATGAATAAATAGGAAGTATGTGGCTTTGGTTGGGACAAAAAAATACCTATATGTTTATATAGTATATATCTGCTATATTATCTTGCTGCACCAAGATAAATTTTTTTATAATATTTTTTTAATTATTGCAGACTTTTCTGGGAGTCATCTCTGTACTGTTTGCGGTTAGCTAACTGAAGAGATAAAAGCCATTTGGCTGTCTTAGCTTTTAGCTTAGTTCCACACTCGGTTCTCCAGCTATTTTTTACACAGATACCAAAAGCAGCGCTTCCTACAGTCTGCCCTTCTCCCTTCTCACGGGCAGCCTAGCTTTAGTTTTTAGACTTTTTAACCTTGTTTCTATATTCTCCCTTGATAAATGGGGTGATGATATCGGGGTTTGTCAGTTCCATGTACTGGACTTGTAGGTCACCTTCAAAATGTTTTCATTCAAAAGATTCATTCATCATGAAATGTCAATGATATGTTAAACAAAAATAAAGAACCATTTTTCTTATTACAGCAGCAATATACTTCAAAAAAAGTGTCTGCGCATATATATTCTGGTGAGTATTAAAGCAGAGGTATGTCATCCAGTTCCAGAAAACCTAAAGCAGATTCAGAAAAAGAGAAAAACACTGTCAGAGCAATCCCACCGTCTCCAACAGAAAACCACAGATTCACACAAAATCTTACCCAGCTGATCCTCACATATTGCACACTGATCAATCTAACCACTGCTCCTGGTCAGCAGTGGTGAGAACCCAAGACCAGCACCAGCTATAGGCAGAGTAAGCAATTGCCTAGGGTTGAAACAACATGCTATCTGTGAGCATGTGAGTACCTAGTCTGACACATGAAAAACCGTGAACTGGTGACAGGCTGATGGGCATCCAAGGTTCATCGATGAGCAAGGGCAACAAAGGGTATCCCATCTGGTCAGAACCAAGAATTTAATGATGGTTATGGCAGAAATGTGTCGCAACACAGTGCATCACACCCTGCTGTGTGTGGGGCTGTGTAGTCACAGTGCCTACAATACACACACAAATCAAAAACTGGACCTTGGAGCAACGGAAGAAGGTTTGCCTGCTCCAATCTGTCCCTGTTACCATGACATGACAGGGCCGACCAGCTGGGTGTGCTTTGTAGTATGAAAGCGATGGCAACAGGATGATGAACAAGACAAGACGATGAAGGGTGAAGTGATGTTGGAACAGTCTTGGTCTGGGCAGTCATACAGATGTCAATTTGACATGTCACCTACCCAGCATTGTTGTGGCCCAGACAGAATAATATTCCCTGATACCTGTGGCCTCTTTCAGCAGGATTTTGCATCCTGCCACACTGCACACATTGCTCTGGATATGGTTTGAGGAACAAGACTTGGCCTTTAGATTCCCCAGATCTCAATTTCAGTCACGAATCTGGGGAATGTGCTGGAACAACAAACTCAATCCATTGTAGCTCAACCTCCCGACATATAGGACTTTACAGGAAGATCTGCAGCTAACATCTTGGTGCCAGATACCACAGGACACCTCCAGAGGTCTTGCAGAGTCCATGCCTTGGTCAGTCAGAGATGTAAACAGTATACATATTGAAACTGTTAATGACTGCCTCACTGTTGATCCTGCAATGTCTCTCTATTAAATAAATAAATAAAGCACAAGACAAACTCAGCACCAATGAGCCAGTGTTTGTGTCATAACATCATCGTCATGAATAAAACATGATCTGCTCCCAAGGGCACAGCACACACACACACACACACACACACACATACTTACACTCTGCCATGTGTAGAAAGATGACTTGGCAGCTGCGGTTGACTGGCCTAGACAAATCTCTGCTCTCTGTCTTACCCACAGACCAGTGTTAGTATTCATGAAGCTCGATACACCACTGCATATTCCAGTCTACACTAACACATAATGCCATAGCACTCCACTGCCAGGATTTACACTGATGACCAGCTTTCATCCAAATATCTGAACACAGGCCTATATTTCACCATCCAAAGACAGACCTGCAGCATGTTTAGAATACACCTGCACTCATGTCCTCTTCTACAGCTCCGTACCAGGAGTGGGGAACTGAGGGCCGGAGTCCAGCACATTTTGCTGATTTCTCTGCTTTGGCACACCTAGACCTGGTAATTAACTGCTGAGCTGAATTGGGTGTATTTGAGTAGGAAAATCACCAGACTGTGCAGGAATCCGGCCCTCCGGGACCAGAGTTGCCCACTCATGCTCTGTACACTCATTGTCTACTTTATTCAAAAAATATAAATATAAAAACTTAGATCATTTATTAGCTCTCCTGTTGCCCTTTATCAGTGGTCAGTTTCTAAAACTGGATATTTTTGGTTGAGAACTCCTCTCAACTGAGTACATGAAACACTCTCAACTGAGTACCTGAAAAAACGACATAGTGTTAGGTAAGGGTTTTTTTTTTCCTGAAGTGGCCACTGAGTGAGAGGCAATAAGGTACCGGCTTCTAATAACGTGGCAGAGAAAGCATAAGGCAGGAGTTTCTAATAAAGAAGTCAGTGAGTAGAAGTACAGTGCCTATTAAAAAAAGATTCACCCCTTTAGATGGTTTCCCTTTTTATTGCTTTTATAAATTTAATCATGGTCAATATAATTGGGCATCTGGCATAAAAACAAGTTTAAAGTGATCTAAAATAATTTCAACATTCTCCCCCAGTTGTTTCTTTTTTGTATTCATGGTTTATTTGTAGCCAGTAACCAGTGACTGAAGCCAAACTATCTTGACCATGATTCCATTTATAAAAGTAATAAATAGGAAAACATCCAAGGGGGTGAATACTTTCTATAGGCACTGTAGAGTGGCCAGTGAGTCAAAGTATGACATAGCATAATGTTGCCAGTAAGTGAGCGTATAAAGTAGTGGCCAACAACTGAAAGTATAAGATAGGTGTTTCAAGGATTCAAGGAGACTTTATTGTCATTCGCATGTGGTACA